>NC_141616.1:34141254-34426254 GCF_047967505.1 Dipteris shenzhenensis
TATGATGAAAATATGTTTTTTTTCTTTTGAAATAGTTAGTTCTGTTTCCATGTTTTTGGATCGAATGTATGGATGATCTTCTGCAAGCATAAAAGACATGATATGTATATGTAGCACATGATCATGTTTACATATTTTCAGTCATATATTCTACCTTGTGATCTATCATTATCTTGCTATGTGGATGTTCAATCTGAGTAGTGTTTGCTTTTTTAATCGTAAATTTTATGTATTGTTGTGTCTCTACCTCTCCACAACGACTCAAATGTGATAGTATGGGGATGAAAGAGAAGTTAATTGTGAGCTTCAGGCATGTCTTCATTGTTGGAATATGTTTAATTGCTTATGATCACATCAATTGTTCCAATGATATTGAGAGGAATAAGATGCTGGATGAGGTTCTCGCTCGCTTGAAACCTATTTAATCTTGCTCGCTTATTTGGGGCTGCTCGCTTTTTGGTAATCCTCTAAGTATATATATATATTTTAATGACCTCCCTCTAATTATATATATATTTTAGTCACAAACCCCTCTTATAGTATCTATATGTCTCTCTCTCTCTCTCTCCCTTTTCTCTATTATCCCTTCTTTCTTATCCTCCCACAAACTCTCTCTCTCTCTTTATCATCCTCATCTCTCCCTAAAATACCCCTCTATCACTCCTTCCCATTGCTTTAGTTATTTTAAACTCTTAGGTAGGTCCTTTTTACATCCTTCACCCCTCATTTCTTTACTTTTGAGTAAGCTTTATTAAAATTCAAAATCCTCTCTCTTCCACTCAACCCAATCCACACCTGGAATAACCCATCTTTTACACTCAATATTTTACTTCGTGCTGGTTAAGTTTATGACTAAGCTGCTTATTTATTATGACCCTGATAACAAGGGAGGAGTGTCTATGACACGTGTCTTCCCAATTAAAGTTAAGCTGGTTCTTACCATGTTTTCTTGTTAGATGGTGGCAGGTATGCAGATTCTCCTCTTCAATAAATGAGATGCTTGTCATGACTACACCAACATTACTACTTTTTACACTTTTGCACCAACTTTTGGTTTTATGAACAACCATATAATAAATAAATTTTCATCCATCATTATTTGAGCTTCGTGTGCTGTGTTGTTGAAAGGTTCTTTATTTTAAACACACACACACACACACCTTCCTTGCTATTCGCTCCCTCTCACTGCTCCATCTTTGCCAGCTCTCCCCTACATTTTAGCCCGCATCACTGATACCTCTCTTTGAGTACTCATGGCACCAACATTCGAGGACATATCCAACAAGTACCATGTAAACCTACAACTGGAGGCAGAATATGCATGCACATGCTCTTTGGGATATAGTGGAAGTCCTGAGAGTGTGCTCCATAGTCTTCGATTGCAAGGGAAGAAGCATCTTGACCTTTGGGTGGATGGAAACTTGTATCCTTTAGACCTTGCCACCCAAAAGAGTCCTCCTTTTCATACAGTGCATGATGTTCGGTTTATTAGCAAGGGACATGCTGGATTGCTCGGTTATTGCAATCGATTGAACCATTCTCAGACATTGGCTATGCAAGCAAGCGAGGTGCAGAGAGCCCAAGTAGAAGAACTTGCACATTTGGGAAATATTACTATTGTGGCAATGCATAATAGTATGTAGGATCTCCAATTGCAAAACAAAGATCTAAGTGACAAAGCACATGCACTGGACTTGGAGTGACATGAATTGGAAGAATCAATCTAGAAGCTCGCTGAAAGCAAACATGATTTGGAAAGGCCTATCTATGGCCAAGTTCAACGTGCTATGGAGAAGGAATGAGAGAAGTCGATAGAACGAGTACAAAAGTTGAAGGGAACACCTTTGGGACTGAAGGAGAGGAAAATACAATTGCAATCTATGGATGCATTATCAACCAACAGTGGTGCCCGAAAGAGGAGAATACGGGTTGCAAGGTTAGTTCCTCAAATTTTCAATGAAATTTCTTACTCCAAAATATTTGTGGTGCTACATTGTTTCCACTAAGACTCATTCCATTGACAAAATATGAAGAGGGGAGAGGAGAAGAGTGGAGATGAGGAGAGAGGGCACAACTAGAGAGCACACCACAAATGACTAACTGTACATGACTAACTGTACACTAGATTTAGTTGAAAATGTAGAATATATACAAACCCATTTAGGGTTAGGGTTAGGGTGTCTAACCCTTTCCTTCATAGCACTCTACTGGGTTAGTGCTATGCACATATGATCACATGATTGTGCTATGCACAAATGATCACATGATGTTGAGCGTGATCTCTCAACACCTTCCCTTAAGATCAACATCATGAAGTTGGCCTTCCCTCAAGATGATAATTCTAGGGAATCGAAGAAGGACTGAACATTACATTCCATCACACCCCTTTAATGGGAATGTCCTTCCTTTGCGTCAACTAAGAGCTAGTCAGTGTCTATCAAAAAGCTCTTTATCGAGAGTAGTTTGGTAAAGATGTCTGCAACATTCTCTTTGCTATCCAATGCTACAGTGTGATGTCACCAAGTAACACTCTTTCTCTAATAAAGTGCTCTCTGACATCAATGTGCTTTGTCTTGGAGTGATATACTGGATTCTTGGCCAATGATTGAGCCGATTGATTATCATAGTATATTGTTATTGGCTTTGACTCATCAAAGTAATCTGTTTTTGACAATAGTCTTTTGAGCCATATAGCCTCACATGCACCGGTATTTACCTCCTCTATCTAATCTGATGACTTTGATCTTTCTACTTGTTTGGTTTTCTACCGTGGCTTTGAATTCTTGAAATCTGGAAAACACTTCAGATTTCTCTTTCAAAAAATAGAATCAACAATATCTACTATAGTCGTTGATGAAAGTCAAGTAGTAAAGTGAACCATTGATGGTGCGGGTCTGAGCATAACCTCATATATCTATATGTATCAAATCAAGAATACCTCGTGCTCGAGAGGTACTTCTATTGAAGTTGGTTTGCTTTTGTTTGCCGAAGCAGCATGCTTCGCAAACTTTTCCAAGAAATTGTAGCTTTGGAATCCCAATTGCCATATTTTGATTCCTGAGATCCAGCAAGCTCTTAAAATTGGCATGACCATTGATGCCATACATGGAATGGAAAGGAAAGTAGAAAAGCAAGACTAGGCAAACATAATGGAAATGAAAGAATGTTAGAAAGAAATGTACAACCAAAACAAAGTACTTACATGATAAAGAAAGGCTTGAGGCTTGATTGATTTGACATGAGAAAGTACAATGCCTTTATAGGATAGGCACACACACACTCTAAGTGTCAAATGTATATGGGATGAGTCCCATAGTGACATGTGGCACTCTAGGATATAAAGTAGTATAGTACTACTCTAGAACTCAATAGAAACACACTAAAAGTCACTCAAATTGACTCCATTTCCTAACACCCCCCCATGGACTACAGGAATGGAACCAAAGTCATGATAATGACGATCATGAAAACTGTGCATGTCGGTCTAGAACTAGACATGGTTCCCACACAATCTCAAAGGCAAGTGAGCATGGCTCAAAGGCTCATCATGCATGGATGCATGATCAACTCAAAGGTCTAGGAGACCAATGCACCAATAAATAAACCTATCAAAGCCAAAATATATGGCTCCCATAGTACATCCCCTCCTGGATCCAAAGACTAATGAGGAACATGGAGCCACACACCAAGAATAAAAAAGAAATACATCATTTTAGGAGGATTATCCAAGGTAGATATCTTTCTTAACTCAACACACATGATTTATTGCATTAATTTTTGGGAAACACTCCCAGGGTAGAGATCCCAAGCACATCATGCTCAGAAAGTAATGAATCATCATCTCCATCATCATCTAGATGTTGGAGATAGACATGTCGGATTTGAGTAGTGAGAGCATGATCCTGTGTCAGATGGTCATCTTCCTCTGCATCATCACTAGTGGTGGTGGATGCCACCCAACTGGCATAATCCTTCAATTGTTGTTGGGCAAGCTTCTGGTAGCACCTGTCCTCTGTATGACCAAGCTTGTTGCAATATGTGCAATTGAACAGTTTGAATGTCTTTCCTTGTGTTGGTGGAGGCGATGGCCTAGGTCTCCATTTGCTGGTGGAGGCAAGAGCTTGTGTAGTATCCGAGGAGTAGGATGGAGATTCTTTGTTGTGGCGATCCTTTTCAAGAAAAAGAGACACCATATCTTCGAAGGTAGTTGACGCAATTCAAAGTACTTCAAGGGCATTCTCAAAGCAAGAGATCCTTTCCATACTCATCATGAGGATAGCCAATTTGTCCTCGTCATCTGGGGAACACTTCAAGTTGCAGAGTTGTTGAACTAAAGATTGAATTTTTGCTATATGTGCACTCAAGGTATCGCACTCTTCCTATAAAATTGCATTTTCAAAAAAACCTTGGAGTTGGTGATTTTGTTACCACCAACAAATATATTCTCGAGGTGTGCCCAAATCTCCTTAGCCTTGGACTTGAAGTCAATATGATGAATCAATGAATCATCTAGGCAAAGCCCGATGATTGCGATGGCCCTCAAGTTGTGTTGCTTCCAAATCTTGTGTATTTGAAGCTTCGTTGATTCCTCAAGCCCTTCATCAACTTCGATGGCATCCGAAACATTCTCCTTCATGAGAAGGAGTTGCACTTTTGTTTGCCATGTGGGAAATCCTTCCCCCTTGAATTTGTCCACAAGTAGAGAGTTTATGGAAATAGAACCCATAGTGAATGAACTTGCTAAAGCTGGCAGCTAGGAGAGATAGCGGGAAAAGAACAATGATGGAAGGATTAGAGCAGCTGTAGATGGCGGGCACAATGGATGGCAGTAGTAGAGGAAGAGCTACTATTTGAGATGGCGGGCAGAGAACAGTGGTGGCAGGCAAAACTGTAGGTGCACAGAACTGATGGCGGGCAGAGAAGTGGATGCAGGCTGTTTTACTGCAGGTGGACTGTTAGAGGTGGCTGCTTGCTACGGACAGAGGCAAGGCAACCTACTTGTTGCTACAGGCTGGGTAGTAGCAAAGGAGTTGGCACCTCGCCTAGGAGCTGAGCTGAGTGGAATGGCAAAGGAGTGGTGCCTAGGAACTGCCTAGGAACTGCTGAGCAGGGAGCTGCCACGAACCATGGAATTGAGCTGAGTTGCCATTGTTGGTAAGGCTCGGGTGGAGGAGTGGAGCTTTAAAATGGAATAGAGAAGGTAGCCCTCCAAGGGGAATGAGGGAGATAGGCTTCAATGTCCTCAACCTCTTGGAAGTTAGCCTAGCTCTGATACCATATGAAGATGCCAGACATGGAATGGAAAGGAAAGTAGAAAAGCAAGACTAGGCAAACATAATGGAAATGAAAGAATGCTAGAAAGAAATGTACAACCAAAGCAAAGTACTTACATGACCAAAAAAGGCTTGAGGCATGATTGATTTGACATGAGAAAGTACAATACCTTTATAGGATAGGCACACACACTCAGTGTGTCAAATGTATATGGGATAAGTCCCATAGTGACACGTGGCACTCTAGGATATAAAGTAGTATAGTACTACTCTAGAACTCAATAGAAACACACTAAAAGTCACTCAAATTGACTCCATTTCCTAACAACCATATCTCTTGTGCCATTTTGCGGATAGTGGCATCTGTTGCGATTAAGCTAACATGGCATGCAAGTCTGGTACTGTAGCTAGCGTTCTGTACAAGCGTCCTTCCTTGACACCTTTTCCTACTAGCTGAAATCTTTTGGATTTGTCTCTGAGAGTGCATTCATCTCTATCAAAGATGACTTGATAGTTGTGTTCCGTCATTTGACCTATTGACAAGAGGTTCTTGCTGAGCTTCCGAACATAGAGTACATCTTTCACCAATCCTTTCGTACTAGTGAAATTATTCATAGGGATAATGCCTGTCCCTTGAATTGGATTTGGTGTATTATCTACTATGTAGATGACATTCTTTTGACCTTCTAATGGTTTCATCTCTGTGAACCATTCTTGATGATTTGTCATATGAGATGATGCACTGCTACCAATGTACCAAGGATCTTGATCTGCTTGGTCGACTTGATAGCTGAAATCCTCTTTTGTATTGAAATAAGTGAAATCAACATCTAGGTACACTGTATCATTCTTCTGCATTTCCTCGTTTGCAAGAAACATATTCCCATGTTCATTCGCAAAATGACTGTGACTAGAATGTTCACCACGATGATTTCCTCTTCCACAGCAGGAATTCCCTCGATTCTTGCTGGATTGACTGCCTTGATCATACTGCTTCTTGCGGCAATCTCTTTCATAGTGTCCAAACTTATGATAGTAGTTGCACTGAATGTTTGACACATTGGTGGATGCATTCCCTCATCCTTGGAATCTTCCTCGATTGGAATGATTTCCTCTTTGTTGATTTTGATGTTGTTGAGGATGATGCTGATGTTGATGCTGACTTTGTTGCTGATGATGACCACTTCTCTGGAATGATCTACCGCTGCTGCCTTTGCCTCTGCCTCTACCTTTGCTTTTGTCTGAAGCTATGAATGCCTGATCATTAGAATCACCTCTGTGTGCATGAATGGCTTGCGTCCTGAGCTCTTCACCAAGTAATAATGACTGAAGTTCTTCCATTATCGAAATTTGCCGTTGAATGGCAATACTATGGACTAGATTCTCGTATCCCTCTCCTAGTCCATTCAGGATGACTTGAACCATTTCTATTGAATTCATGGTCTCTGCTGTTGCTGCGAGTTGATTGTTGTAGTCTTTGATTTGGAATACATAAGCATCACTAGTTTTGTTGTTGTTGCGAAAACTCTAGTTGATTTGGTTTCTCAGTGCAAGAATCCTGGAAGTGTTCTTGGACTCTTAGAGAGCTGCGAACATATCCCATGCTTCTTTCAATGTCTTGACGGTGTTGAGCTGTCCTCGCATGACATCTTGCACATTTTGCTTGATTAGATGATATCCATATTTATCTTTCTTATCCCATTCTTCTTGTGCGTGGGCAATGGTAGGATCTGCTACAGGTGCGAAAACTATTTGTGTAGCTCGAGATCCCGGTGTAGATCCCACTGCTGGTGCTGTGATGACAATAGGTGGAGTAGAGCTACTGCGATACTTGCGCCAAAATATGCGCATGATGTGACGAGTGCGTAGAGCATGAAAAATCGATCGTTTCACCTTTTTGTAGCACCCTCAAATGCCTCCTGGATTAAGAGATACAGCTTGATCTAGGTGAAGGGGCAAAAGGAGTGCAAATGTGCTCAATGATGATGTGGTAGTCAAGGGGTCACATGCAGTGACTGTGCCTAGCAGGGATTGTGCCTATGGAGCCCTGTGCTGAGGTGGCACTTGTGTTCACATGTAGTGGACTATGTGTGCTTGCCAGTGGGTGAGAGTGCCTGTCAGGGGACTGCTTGGTAGGTGACATGTCACTGATGACATGGCATGTGACATGTCACCGATGATGTGGATGTTGACATGGCATGGGGTGCTAGATGACATGGATGCCACGTGTCAGGCTGGATAAGGCTACCACGTGTCAAGTCTTTGACCAAGGGCTGAAGGCTCTGGTGACCATGTGGATTACCCTACCACGTGTCTTCTGGTTACCCAACCCTATTCTTGTTTGACTGAGGGTCAAATAAACCTAACGATGGTTAACTTTAGCCTTATCTGCCACGTGTATTTTACAAAGGTCTGAGACCTTGGACCTGCAGAGAAACGCGATGGCGATGCAGAGAAACGGTGTTGGTGAGCGTTCGTGCAGGGTCGCTTAGAGCCGTGAAGTGCTATTGGAGCGTTGTGGAGCCCTTGTGGGCGTCGCTATTCATTGTAGGGCGCTCCAGTGCACGGTAACCTACAACGACCTTACGACGGCTCCTTCTAGACCTTACGTGCCACAGGCTGCTCACGGCCCACCGACGTGCCACAGGCTGCTCACGGCCCACCGACGGCTCCTTCAAGGTGGTCTTCTCTACGTAACTCTGCTCCAGCGCCACCGAACGGGAGCTTCTATGACCTAAGCAAGGAGACCAGCGCCAACGGCCGCCTCACTCCTCTGTCACACTCTAGCCCTGCATGCATCAACACCTACGGGCCTCTAGCCTTCTCGAAAAGCAAAGCGGCTCCTCCTAAAGCTCCTACGACAGTAATCCGCCTCCAACTGCTTCCCAACAGCAGCAAGCGGCTGCTCTCCACGCAGCACGAGCCGACAGACGTCTCGCTGCGCCTTGTTGGAGTGGGCTGCTCTGTTGGAGAGGCCGATCGTTGGGCGGCTGCAAGAAGAGGCTATTTTTGTTTGAGGCGTTAGTGCTCGTTTGGAGAGGCAAGGTGGGCTTGAAGCCACCTTGAAGCTGTTGGATGGAGTCAATCGGAAGGTGCTTGAGGGAGCCGATTTCGTTGTGGGAGCCGCTTTCGTTGAAGAAGCGTCTGGAGCACTAGTAGAGTGGCGTAGAGCTGCTGCAGCTTGTGTGCTTTGGTAGGCTTGAAGGCCTTGAAGGTCCATCGTCTGCTGGGTCTTGCTGGTTCGATGGAGGCTCTTCTGGTGTACACAGTTGAATGGCCGCCGATTGAGAAGAGCTACTTTGGGTAGATTAAGATATGCCGCCTTTTGTTGTACGTTGATGTCGCCTCATATGAAGCTGGTTGGAGCCTGAAGATGGAGAAGCTTGGCCGCTTTGTCTTGGTCGGCTTGTTGTCGTGGAGTAGATAGCAGTCTAGTCGCTCATTGTCGGCTGGTCTGCTCTTTGTATGCTGTGAAAAGAAGCATTTGAATCCAGAACTTTCTAAGACTCTATCATAAAGTAAGCAGAATTTATCTCTCTTTCTCTAAAGAAGAAGAAGCAAATCTCTCAAAGAGGAATGAACGAATGCTTCTCAAAAGAATCCTCTCACAATATACGGACTTTCTATCACCCAACGGAAATCTTTCATCAACGGAATGAAAGATGAACACTCAATCTCTATCTCACTCTCGGATCGCAATGCCTCGGCAGAAGGCAAGGGAGCTCTGATACCATGACACGCATGCACACACGCACGCACATGCACTCATAGCCATCTACTTTAGAGCATCTAGGAAAGCCTCCATAGCCTAGCCATCATGCCTTATAAATAAATTCTCTACATCTAACTCCTAGACCCCACCATCCCATATGTGGCCATAGAGCTTTATAAGTCGTCCTACTACTACAACAAAGAACCTCTTGATTAACTATAACATCTTATGCACATAATTCTTTTGATGAAGCCAATGTCTCATTGTAGAATCCAAAATACCATTTTTCCTTTTTACATAGAACGAAAAGATTGAGTTTGCAAGATCACATTGCAAAAAGAGTGATAGTACTTGCTTATGAGAGATCTGTGTACTCATAACTATACTTTTCCATCCAACTTTATTCTTTAGCCACACAAGGGGTATATCCAACTTTAATGGCTTGTTCGTTGTTATGTTGTGCCTTTGTCAAAATTGCATACTATCCAAGAATGCATGCATGCACATGCACTCATAGTCATCTACTTTAGAGGATCTAGGAAAGCCTCCATAGCCTAGCCATCACGCCTTATAAAGAAATTCTCTACATCTAATATGTGGTAGCACGATAGAGCTTTATAAGTCATCCTACTACTACAACAAAAAACCTCATGATCAACTATAACATCTTATGCATATAATTATTTTGCACGAAGCCAATATCTCATTGTAGAATCCAAAATACCATTTTTCCATTGTAGAAAGAGTGATAGTACTTGCTTATGAGAGATCTATGTACTCATAACTATAGTTTTCCATCCAAGTTTATTCTTCAGTCACACAAGGGGTATTGCCAACTTTGATTCCTTGTCCGTTGTTATGTTGTGTCTTTGTCGAAATTGCATACTATCCAAGAATGCATCCCTTCTTTTGTCTGGGTTGAGAATTTAATTTATTATAGTTGTATCGTTGGTCCATATATACACATACATTTATATATAATGCATAATGCATATACACACATACATATGTATTTATGCATGTGTACATCTCTTCCCCTCCCTTCCCTCTCTGTCTCTCTCTCTCTCACACACACACACACACACACACACACACACTTTTTTTTTGTAATCCTCTCTCTCTCTCTCTCTCACACACACACACACACACACATAGATGGATTTGTAACATGATTTCTAACTAGTTGCAAACAAAATTGACATGATATTTTGTACAATGTCTATAACGTTTTCTTTGTTATTTACCATATGAGGGCATTGGCCTTAAAATTGAGGTATGGTTGGTCTTCCTTTTTTAAACTTGCAAAGATAGTTGGAAAATGAATGTTTACACTCAATTTCTTAATCCAACATGAAATTAGGCTTTCTAGAGAATCCATGGAACTGGATGTGTTGTAGAATACTCATACTATATTAAGTAATATGCCAATGGACACAACAGTATGCAATGATGTGCTAGCCCCCTTTTTATAGAATTAGTAATGAAAAATTGACTTCTCCATGTAACCATCTATCATGCGACTAGAGTTACCAATGAGCATGAATGCAATAACATAATCCACACATACCAATGCTAAAAGACAAATCTTGTGGAAATTTGAATATGCAGCATGAAATGGTATGCTTTAGGGGATCTAGGTTGCAAGTCATTCTACTTTCCAACCACTCATCGCATCCCAAGTGCCTATAATCGAGCACCACACAATGTCCATATATTTGAGCTAAATCATTAATATCACTTCAACAAATCATCTTCATGCTCATCCTTTGTCCAAGCCACACAAAGAACCATCCGAAAGAAGAACCCATGTGTATGTGCTATGGCCTCAAATGAGGTCCAAAAAAGAAATGACAAAAACTACCTAGAGAGGAAATGAATACTGAGGTCTCCATCCCAAGAGTAGATTCCTTTCCCTTTTATAGCTTGTCTTTTAGAAATCTCTCAAGAGAGGTATGAAATTTAGAAGAAACTTTTGTTCACTAGATTGCATTTGATTTTCATTCTACGGTTGATAAAAGTGCAAAATAACCTAGATCATTATTGTTTCTCCCAATGCTCTCTTCTCTTATGGATTTGATCACTTTATATATGTGGCTAGTTCTGCTTCTCTGGTCTATCAGTGTTTCTCTTGGATGGATTTGATCATTACAAAATTCCTCTTTGATAAGTTCTAGATCGGCATAGTGACAACATGGATTGTTTCCATTAGTAACCTTTTCCTTCAAAGTGCTAGCATTAGAAGAATATCCTTTAGGTTTTAGAATATTTCCATGATATAATCTAGCCTAGGAGCGAGAGAGGAAGAAGAGGGTTCAAAGTTATAATTGATAAAGAATGTGAGAGGGAGAGGGAAGAATTAAGTTTTTAACTTAGAGGAAATTTGTAGCAAAGGTTCAAGTTTGCTTGAGCATTGGAGGTGGCTTCAATTGAAGATAATTCATAGTAGAAGTGAATGTTTGAGCTTGTGCATTGGAGAAATCTATCAAAGAGGGAGGGGGGGTTTTATAAAAAGGGGGAACAAAGAAAACAAGGGTGTGATCCTGAAGTTGGGAAGAATCTGTAGGCAAAGGGAAGGACTACGAGGAGTTTGAACTTTAGCCTTTGGAAATTTCATAAGACAAGGGAAGGGATTAGCAAATTTGTATCAAGCTTCCAACATCTTGGTCTCAAAGCACAAACATCCATCAAAGCATGCATTTTGATCTATAGGGTCCCCCATAGTCCCACTATACTTCATCACTTTAAAGATGGTCATCTAGGAGACTTGGACCTATTTCTTGAAATAAAAGTCTAGCACACTCAATATTTTCAAGGACCTAAAAGCCTTGATTGAGAAGCACACTAAGAAGTAGATTAAGGCCCTCCACTATGACAAAGGAGGAGATTACAAGTCCACATAGTTTAATGCACATGTAAATACAATCTACAGAGAAAGGATTCTTGGAGCACAAGAATAGAGTGGTTACAAAGTTAGTTAGATGCATGCTTGGTGAGGAAGGTTCCAAGATAGTATTGGGCCGAAGTGTGTGTGACACAGCTATGTACTATGAATAGGAGCCCTAGTGATCTGATGATGCCAAAATAGGCATTCACAAGAGCTAAGCCGTCTATCAACCACTTGACGGCATTAGTCTCTCTTTCTTATGCTCATATTCCACATGCACTCAGGAATAAACTTGATATTCAGTCAATCAAATTCATCTTAATAGGATATGTTAAACCATCAAAGTCATATAGACTCTATGATCTAGTCCAACAATGATCAATCATATCCTAGGAATACAAGGCTACGTTGGTAGTCAATGGCTATGCCCAAGAGTATGACAAATGAGGAGACCTTTGCATGACAAATTATGCCCAAGATTATGATAAATTATGAGGAGACCTTTGCATTAGTTGCAAAGATGGCCACAATGAGGACTTATGATAGCCATGGTCTCTCACTTTGATTGGACCTTCCACCAAATGAATGTGAAGAACTCATTTCTCAATGAGTTTTTGGATGGGTAATCTACACGACACAACCTCTAGGGTATGGGATGGAACACAATGTCTACAAGGTTGCAAAAGTCACTTATAGCTTGAAACAAGCCCCTCGTGCATGCAATGCAAAGATTCATTATCATTAGGCTAGCATCTAGTTTTTAGCCATAAAAAATACTAAAGAAGACATCCTTTTGGTAGTGCTTTATGTGGATTACTTGGTGATCATAGGCTCCAATGGGCATCTCATTAGAGATGCAAAGCTTTAAATCACCTTGGAGTTTGACATGGCCATGGGAGAACTCCATGACTTTTTTGGGATAGAATTATAGAGGGACAGCATAGGGATTACACTTTCATAGGGAAAATGCTCTCATAGGGTCCTTAAGTAGTTTCATCTACATGGCTACAAGATGGAATTATTACTAAAGGTTCTGAGCTAGAGGGAGAAGTTTACAAGCTCACAAGTCCAAATTCCGTGAGCCAGAGATTAGATTTCCTAGTAAAAAGGGAGCCATTAAGATAATCTTAGTACATTAAAATAGAAAAACTAGAGGACAAAGAACATAGTTGAATAGTACCATGTAAGGGAGACTTTCTCTTAATCATTGATGAAAGAAAAGGGGATAAACATCTTATTTCAAGAACATAGAAAAGCAGCAAGGATGCTAGAGAACTAGCATGCTTAGAGGTCCAAACCTCAGGCCATCCACAGTTTCAAGGGAACCATGATAAGGGTTGCATATATAGTAGTTTGTACACCCAAATTATTTGAGTCATGCCATCAAGGGTAACATACGAATCCACCAACATAACACCGCTATATTCAAAGAGGGACTTAACCATATTTTCAATGATTGTTCAGAGATCATTTCATGCATGAATTCCACCCATAATTACGCAAGCCCAAGATAAATGAAGAACCCACTAAAAGATGTCAGACCATCTTTCACACACTGAAATATATCAACTTACACACATGTACTTAAGGCAATTGGATGATCCCAAAGTCCATCCGTAAGCCCAAGGCACAAACTACAGACATGCAAAAGAGAGGCTATAAGCCCGTATGTCATAAAATCATTACAAATCAATTTAGTAAACCTTAAAGTCTCAATTGAGGAAGATACATTGATATGCATGGACAGTACTGTGAAATAAGTTGACATTGTGAAGATGTGATTTCGAAGGAAACTCTGAGAGTTAGAGTAGTCTACGATATAGAACTTTGGAGGTGCTTTTTGTCTCTAGTCGCTATTGTGTAGAAGGATTGCCAGCATCAACGTAATAAATCATGATTGCTCAGTACTCATTATTATCTAAATGACATTTCCAAACTATCGATCACTATTGAAACAATATATCCCCACTGACCGTGTAAGCTTAATAAAGCCACAACACCACTAATTAAAATTGTTAATCAATGGTAGCACTAGATCCATGATAATGGAACAACGAGAGACCGAAGGAGCAACAACGACATTATTGAAGAAAAAACAACTCAAAGATATGTGTACATAGTGACCTAATACATGTTGGATAACATCAATTAAAGAAATGACCATTTTACATGTTAGGACCACCGATGGCACAAAGAGATGGAAGAATTTTGCGAGCCAAGGTGGCAGGTGTCCTTACGTGGCAGGTAATGGAATCTAGGCTTCACTGTTATAGCCGATTTCCTCATAAGTGCCACAACTAGGACTATGTACTCTAAGGGTATAATTAAGTGAGTGGTCCAAAAGAAATGTGAGGTCCTTTGTTCAACATAGGGCCCTTGTAAGCATGAAACATATTAATTTCTGAGTAACAACTATATTACCATAGTCCCTTTAGCAGACCTAGTGGTAAAATAACCCCAAGGATGAAAATGACACCTTAAATACCATCTTAACAAATGAAGTCAACACCTAGGGGAGGGTGCAAACATCTGTTATTAGATGTAGCTAACAGTGGATTGAGAATTTCCCCTACTCTAAGGGAAATATAACATAAGGACATATGGTAAATTGATGCCAAAGGACAAGGCTTGCCAAATGATAACCAAAAATCCAAGGTTAGGAGATATCCAATCTTAAGGGCATTATCTAGCTAGATTACATTAGTTGTGAGGTACCAAAGGGGATGGGGGAGACATAAATATAACCAACCTTTAGAGTCAACCTTATGGAGAGGCATGCAATATTGTAGTTAAGAAGAGATAGCCAAGGTTAATGTTGACGGAGTAAGAGAAAGAGGCATCTTAGACAATCATTTCCATAGCCACATCATGTGAGAGAATCTGACAAGGGAGTGTGTGTGTGTGTGTGTTTGGATTGGATAGGAAGCTCACTTACACCAACTTGTATCAACAACCTATTCATAGTTTATTCGATTGTGTGGCTCGCATATGCTACCTAGCATCAACACACAAATTTCAAGTGGTAGGAAACTGGATACATGCATTTGATATTGAATGTATGAGCATTTATTATCATATTGTGAATGTATACTATAAAATAGACATTGTGATGCATTTACAATTTGGTACACTTGTTGACAAAGCAACATGTCTAGATAGATCATAGTATAGAATCATCTCATCAATGCATGCATTCTAGACATGAAAATATTTACATTTTTAAGGTTCTTTGATATTTTGCTAGCATGATACAAAAGCCAAAATAAATTCATTTAAAACTATGCCCTAGTGTTTGACTGGAAAAGGTAGTGAAATTAGAATTAATCATAACATATAAACTATGTGGTTCTAGACATTCTATTCATTAATGCACCATTGCTATTAATTGCACTACGTGTGTGAAATACTGACATTCCTTGATAGAGAAGAATATCATGAATGATCATAATGCAGATAGATGCTTACTCAAAAAAGAGTGAGAGCCACAATTTTGAGAAAAGATTGAGGAGGGTGAAGGCGATTGAGGTAACAGTGATGGGAATGCCTATCTACATCGCACTCTCTCATCTTGAGCAGCATGAACTCCAGACAAAGCTAGCACAGGATTTGAGATTGAAAGGACAGCTCGCACACTAGAATAACCTACTCTCTGATGATGTTGAGTTCCCTCCCCTAATGTCTAGGCGAGAAAAAAAAAGCCTTTTCACCAGTGAGCTCTAGACTTCGCATGTAGGTTTTCGTTTAAAAAATGACAAAGAACTTCTTCCTGACAGCCCAAGCCACTTTTCAGTCAGCAAAAGAGGGAAAAGTAGCTCCCGCACATGAGGATGAGGAGGTGGTTATGGTTATCAACTTGAACGAGACGGTTACGAAGAGGGTAAATACATTGCCGACAGAGACTTGCATGCTAGCAGAGGCAGGAGGGGTGCAAAGACCACGTACATGGTAGCAGATTAGACGATAAGAAGAGGCTTCTTCTCTCTTCCCGCCAGAATGAGATTTGCTCCTTGCCCTCCCTACGCAAAAGAGTCCGCGACTTTCTCCATCCAAAGACAAGATGACAAAGACGAGAGCGTGTTGTGCACCCACAAGGGGAGAAAGAAAACACGGAAGAGGCCAGTAATAGCTATGCAGACAAAGGAGCAAATGAAGCTATCCCTCCTCATGGTTAGTGACAAACCAAGTTCTTCTTTTGTCTATTTTATTTACTCTGTCCTGAGTGTGAGGACATACACTTTTACCTCTTGAAGTGCTAGAAACATGGGAGAAAAAGAGTTGGTTCTCAACTAGAAGGCAAGCTCCTCACTTTTATTAAAGTCAAATAGACCCTTGACATTGTAGGTGAGGAGAGAGACTATTTTACTACCATTCTTTTTGGATCCTTTTTTAGCGCTGGGATTCAGGCTATCACATTGAGGGCTTGCTATTTTGGATTGTCTTCTTTTGTTTTGCACAATTATAAAGGCGATGTTCTTAGGAGGAGTTTCCTTGACCTCTTGGGTCGCCTTGGGGAGCTCCTCTTCAGAATCAGTACCTTCCATATTTTTGGTAGCCATGTCATCACTTCTAGACATATCCTCTTCAAAGTCCTTTGCCCAGCTAGGGTCAAAGTCATCATCCTACATCTTGTCCTTATTCTCTCTGATCCACTCTTCTGTCTCCTCATCAACTAGAGCTTCAAAAGAGTTCTTAGTGAGGGGATTATAGGGGGCTCACTCAGCACTTTGGTTGGATGAACTTTGGGACTAGAGGGAGATTCCTCTCCTAGAGGAGTCTTTTCAGCACTAACAGCAGGAGCCTTGGGTACCCACTTTTTAGTTGGTGGCATAAAGCAAGAGTTAGGGAGGTTTTTATACAACAACTGTTGTTCTCTAAAAACACTCCCATGCCTATTCAGGATCACTAAAGAGCTAGGAATCTCCTCAGCAATGTCCATCTGAATGTGTCCATCTGAATGCAGATCTTCCCCTTGGGTTGATAAAGTTTTCTACTTCTATACCTAGTACCTTGCCCAAGCCTCTACAAAGAGTTGGGAGTTGATTGCAAAGGGACAAAGGAAGATTAGGCAATTCAACCTAGATGGGTATTTTGGTGGATCTTTGTTTGTCTGGGGAAAAATCATGCGACCACCAAGAGAGATAAAGCGGCTGATTTGCAGATAGTCCAAAGACCATGTTGAAGTGCCCTTGCCACCATATCAGCTCGTTCAAACAAGAAGACAAAGTATCCCTTCCTAAGGAATCGTATGTTTGTTACAGCCAATCCTTTCCTCAACTAGTTTGCATGTATCTATGTTTCAATAACTGCTAGCGGGGGTCTAATACTCGACAAATACCCAACAAGCGCATGTCTGCTCAACCACTCATTAGACTCAAAAAAAATATCATCATCGAGTGTGGCAGAGACATGCATATACATGAATCAGAAGACGACACTGCTTGACTAGCATGAGTGCTCTCTTTGAAAAGTGAGCATGCGCTTCTCAAATGGCTTCCTCCCTTTCCAGAGCTTGAGGGGAGAGTCTGGGGGGCTTGGTCGTCCTCCTACGTTTTTTGTGGGACTTCAACTTCTTTGATAGTCTTTCTTTGATCCTTTCTCTGAAGATCTTCTCTGCTTCTAGCGCTTCTTCTGTAAAAGGAGGGACTACTATAGTTATTTCCCACTATAAAGGATGCATCCTTAATGAGCGGGTGGATATTCAAGGCAGATGGGTCTCTTTATCTATTCTGTTTAAAGGACAATGTTTTTCGGTTATCTCCATTTATGCCTCTAATAGTTACCGTGAAAGAAAGAGCAATTGGGAATCTCTTGATGCTCTAGGGGAAAGTGGCTTCATGCTTGGTGATTTCAACATAGTGGAAACAATCAAGGATAGATGGATGGAAAAAGGGTCAGTGGCCAAAGGTTCAGAGAGAGATGCCTGGGAAAACTTAAAAGAGCAATTGCATTTGGTTGACGTAGGCAAAGAGGGCATTTTCATGTGGTGCAATATCTAGACATGCCACAATAGAAGAGAAGGAAGACTAGACAGAATCTACTTATCTCACGATTTGTTAAGTGAGGTGTCTACTATTATTGAATGGACCCATCCCAGTATTTTACTTTTGGACCATAAGCCTGTCTCCCTACAGTGCAATTTTGGGATGGGGTAACCTTCTTCATGGTTTAAATCAGATCCTAAACTTTTTTGCCTTAAAAGTGTCCAAGAAAGGATTATAAATATGTGGTACTCTTGCTTCTCTAAGCCGAGACTTGTTGAGCTATCCTGGCTAGAGGCAGTAAAAGGAACCTAGAAATTCCTAATGCAAGCTAGGCATGATAGGGCTAAAATCCAAGCTCATAGAATTAATAAAATTAGAGCAAATAATAGTGATTTAGAGAGGGATGCCAGAGCAAGGGATGTAAGAGCTCAAGAGGATCTCCTTACAGCTAGAAGAGCTCTATGCCTCCAAGAGAAACTAAAGCTTAATGAGGCAAAAGCTTATTTAAGAGAATGGTGGGCAGGAAAAATAGACAGGCTGACCAAGGAAACTTTCAAACTGATCAAGAAAAAAAGAGCACAGGAAGAAGTTCCTCTATTGAAAAAGGGTGACAACCTAGTAGCAGCAAATACATCAGAGAATATTCAATTCATCCTCCAACACTTTCAAAAATTGGTTTTTGATGCTATTCTGCCAAATGTTTCTATCAAGCAAGCTACACAACTATGCAAAGATGCAAGAAGAAGGATTGTCAGGGATTTTAAAAGTATTTACCTTGAAAACCCCTTCGCAATAGATGAACTCAAACAAGTAGTTGATGTGATGGCTGAGGGTAAGACGCCTCGGGAAGATGGCCTTCCTTCCAAATTTTATAAGGCCTTCTGGGATATTATAGGCCCTTGGATTCTCCAAGTTTGGAATGAAAGCCTTGTTTCTTCCTCCTTACGTGGCTCACATAAAATAGGGGAGTCATCAAACTTATCCCCAAGGAGGGTCCCAGGGATGAACTTAAAAATTGGAGACCCATTACCATGCTGAACTGTAGTTACAAGATCTTTGCCAAGACCGTCTCCCTACGCATTCAAAACAGAATGGACTCCTGGATCCTCAATAAACAGAAGGGATTCATTAAAGGTAGACATATTCTTGAAGCAATTCTCAATATCTGGGGAGTGTGAATATGCTAAAGATTCAAAGCAAAACATCTGATTTCTTAAAGTTGACTTTGACAAGGCTTATGACAGCTTGGATTAGGATTTCCTTATACAGACCCTCCAGGACATGGGTCTTTCTCCAATCTTTGTGTCTTATGTAAGACCGCTCCTCACCAATGCTTCAGCCAAAGTGTGTGTCAATGTAGAGATGAGCCACTCCTTCCCTCTCAAAAGTTCCATCAAACAATGTTGTCCTATTGCTCCCCTTCTGTTTGCTATTGTGTTGTCTCTGTCCCAACATGGACTTAGGTAGTACAGAATGTGTGTATAGAGTAGTGGCAAAGCTTCGCTTGTACTTGCATAAGGCTAGGAATAATCCCTCTTAGAAATCTAACTTGCATGTTCTACATGCAAGTTCTACATACGATTCCTACATGCAACATGCGAGTTCTACATGCAACTCCTACATGCAACTCCTCTCAACGCCTACATGCATGTTCTACATGCCAATTCTAGATCTGAGTTCTATATGTAACTCCTACATGATGCGAGTTCTACATGTAACTTGCAACTCCTACATGCAACTTCTATATGCAAGTTCTACATGTAGAAAGAGAATGTCTTACAATTCCTACATGCAGAGAGAGAAGCTCTCCAACTTGTATAAATACCCCATAATGGAATGAAGCCCACACTCTTTGGGGCATTGTGTTGAGTTCTACTTTGGTATTCCAAGCAATTGTCTCAAGTGTCCATGCTTTCTTGCACTCCACATCCAAAAGCATGTCCTAACCTTGCAACTCCTCCTCCCCTCTCCTCCAACCTTGCAACCCATCCTCTCCCTCTCCTCCTCTCTTCTCCTCCTCCCTTCTCCTCCTCTCCCTCTCCTCCCTTCTCCTTCTTCCTTCTCCTCCTCCTCCTCCTCCCTCCTCCTCTCTCCTCTCTCTTCTTTTCCCCATGCTCTTACACCTTCTTCCTCTCCCACTCCTATGCTCCCCCTAAATTCTTAGTTCCTCAACCCTTAACCTCCATGATCTACGAGGGAGACGAGTTCTCCTTCTTCCTTCTCCTCCTCCTCCTCCCTCTTCCTCTCTCCTCTCTCTTCTTTTCCCCATGCTCTTACACCTTCTTCCTCTCCCACTCCTATGCTCCCCCTAAATTCTTAGTTCCTCAACCCTTAACCTCCATGATCTACGAGGGAGACGAGTTCTCCATCATGTATACTACCTTGAACCTTAAATCCTCCTGACTCTGGAACCTCCTTCTAGACCTTGGAACCTCCTTCTAAACCTGGAACCTCCTTCTAAACCTAGGAACCTCCTTCTAAACCATGAATCTCCCTCTAATCCTTAAACTCCTCCTAATCCCTGCAACCCCCAATGAAGGCAAAAGCCTTCATTACCTCAACCATGATGATGCACGTTCCTTTCACACATGCATGCACTATGTTTGCTTACCACACTTAAGCTTACGTCTCTCATCAGAATATGACTCGAGGTCCTAAGCTACACGTATACTACAAATGACAACCCTGATATATCTGTAGGTGACAAAAATCCTCGAAACCCTGCATACTAAGAATATCTTGCTCTTCCTACGGAAGCCGTGGGAAAGAGCGAACATTTGACGCTGCCGTCGAGGAGACTAATGTCTCAAGAAACAAGTAAACATACACAGATATGTGTAAAATATAAACTGTAACTACGAATTTTCATGAATATAATACTTAAGGACAAGGAGAGTAAATTCTTTTTTTAAATTTTTTTAAACTCTAGCCAAACATATCAACCCCAAGTATCAACCTTGGGTTACTACCTTAAGAAAATTTCTTTATTTCTTAAAAAGAAGCCACTTGATAAACAATCAGGCTAGGTAGTGGACACAAATGTGTAGAGCTTACAATTTTGATAATTTCAGCTTTTTACAGAAGAGCGATCCGAGCTAATCATAAAAAGTTACGGCTCATTAAGACTTTAGGGTTTAACCCTAAACCTACATCCATTTCCTATAAAATCCCACTCCACCCCCTTATTCTTCATCTTTCACAGCTTGCCTCCATTCTCTTTCCCATTCCGAGCCCTATGCAAGACACTTGTCCCTCTCTATCGACCACCACCCACCGTCCATTCGTCCTCAATAATCTCGTTACATCAAGAAAGACTTGGAGAGCGTTCAGGTGACCATTTCTTCCTCCCTTTGGATTTCTGTCAAAGTTTTCCGTCCGTCAAGTTTTTTTCCCCTCCACCCCCCCTTCCACCACAACCCCCTCCCCCTCCACCATTCCCCCCTCCACCACCGTCCCCTCACCTCCCACCCCCTCCATCATCCTCTCCATTTTCCCCTCCATTCACCACCCTCCTCCATCTCCACCCCCCCCTCCACCACTACTCCCTTTCCCTTCCCCTCCATCTCCACCCCCCCCCCCTTCATCTCCACCCCCCCCCCCCCCTCTCCACCATCCCCTTCATCTTACTCCCTTCCCCCCCTCCTCCTCCATCTCCACTCCCCCCCCCCCCCCCCTCCACCACCACCACCACCCCCTCCACCCTCCCCCTCCTCCATCTTCTCCACCCCCTCCCCCCCTCCTCCACCCCTCTCCATTCCAAACCCCCCTCTTCCCCCCCCCCCATCTCTCTCTCTCTCTCTCTCTCTCTCTCTCTCTCTCTCTCTCTACCCCCCTCCCTCTTCTCTCTCTCTCTTTCCTCCTCCCTCTTCTCTCTCTCTCTTCCTTTTCTCTCTTCTCTCTCTCTCTTCCTTCCCTCCCTCTCTCTCTTCCCTCCCTCTTCTCTCTCTCTTCCCTCCTCCCTCTTCTCTCTCTCTCTCTCTCTCTCTCTCTCTCTACCCCCGCCTCTCGACTGCTCCACTCCCTACCCTCCTAAAGCCACTACCTAATAACTAAGGGCTTGTAAGGCCTTGCCTTAAGGCAAGGCAACTCGCTCACGCAGCGCCCCCCTCGCCTCCGTCCCTAACGCCTTCTCATCGATCGCCTACAGACCTCCCGCACCCACCTCCCTGTGACGCCCTCCACTCTACACTACCTCCCCTCCACCCTCCCTACTCCCTCTCCACACCTTTCAAACCTCCTGCATCTCCCAACCCCCAGCCTTCATTTGAAAACCCCCTCCTCTTAGACGCCGCCCCTCCAAAAGAAAAAAAAAACTTTTAAAAAAATTATTATTATTTAAATAATTAACTTATTAAAAAAACCCTAACCTAACCTAACCATCTCACTGACTCTAGTTAGGTTAGTATTAACCTAGGTTAGTTTAACTTAGGTTAGATTAGATTTTACCTAGATTAGTTAGATTAACTCTAGGTTAGTTACTTACAATTAGGTTAGTTTAACTGCTAGTTAGTTAGACTAACTAAACAGTTAGGTTAGTCTGATTCAATTTGAACCATATTTAAGTTTAGTTAGACTAACCGTTAGATATTTAACTAAAACAGTTAGATTAGTTAGATTAACTGAGCTAGTTAGGTCAACTGAGCAAGGTTAGTTACTACCCCAATTCCATTCACACTAGCCTGACCAAGGATCCCCCCCCCCCAAAAAAAAGGCCAATTTTACCCCTACTTCAACCCTTTATATCTCGCCCATTTAGGACCCAAATTGGACACGGTTTGAACCAAGATGTCACACACAAAAACACCATGCCACGAGGCATGTTTCCAGCCCATTACACACCATTTCGGCATCCCTAGCACTCGTGCATTCGCACCCCCATGTGGGCATCGTTTTGCACTGATTCGCTCGTATTTTTATGCCGTGATCTTCGACTAACAATCTGCCTGCACCGGCATATTTTCCTACACGTGGGACAATCTTAGACACATTATTAGCGCAACGGTCCCTACAACACTAACACAACTCTAACCCTCCAAACATATCAACACCCGTACTTGCAGTAGAGACCCTTTGCAACTCTCGCCCAATCTGCATGCAGCTACGCTCCGGAACACCTCCAACTCCAACTCTCGCCAAATCTACATATAACTCCGCTGCAACCACTGCCTCCGACAATCCTCTACCCTGAATCCCCCTGCAATTCAAGAAATCCCTTTGACGACTCCACACTACAACATGGCTCGATGTCATTGCAACAATGATGATGGGGATTAGAATTCAAAAGGCACTTTCAAACGGAGAGACTATAAGATGATCCCACTCTCCAACTCAACAAGATCAAACAAGGCCGTCGAGAAGATGTACGCATATATCTAGGCAAGATGAAAATATCAATTATCAAATGTGATCCACGCCTTGATGTAAAGTACCTCACGGCTTGGTTCATTGCAGATGCAAGAATATGAAAAAGATTGGCAGGCTATGAAACGTTTAGTGCTGCTCATGCGATAGCCATTGACATCGAGGATGGCATGACCGACTCTGATACCAGCAGTGATGATGACAGATCCAATGCATGAGATAAGCGCTCTAAAAAGGAAAAATCCAAGTCCACTGTCGAAATATCAAATGAAGATCCCCTAGAGGCCATGACCATGAAGCTGCAAGAAGACATGATGCAAGCCATGGAACAAAAGCTTCACTTGTCTCAGCCATCACCTCAGACATATCCATGGTGAGAAAATGTTTGGTGTCTACACTGCATGGCCAATCATACAGCAAATGAGTGCCCGATTCTAAGAGCCAGGATTACTACACAAGAAAATCCACTGCTAAGGTTGTGGTGCCATATCTGCGTAGTCGGTGACAATGATGAAAACAGTTGTATCTTCAACATGCTTAACAACCCGCCTCGACCTCAACAATACCAACCGACACTTACACAAGCGTCCCCAACTCTGAGACTGAATCCTGTTCTTGTTCTGACACAAGTCTCAACTACTCAGGAATCCGAATCCACGATTATATCCAAGAGCACCAAATCCAGCTCCTCATGTAGTTCAAATACATCAATTGCAAGCAAAGGAAGTAGACTCGCCATTCGAGTATGAAGCAGAGTACCCAGTGTACTATGTAGAAGACGCAGAGGGTCTAATACCCAAGAGCACCAAATCCAGCTCCTCATGTAGTTCAAATACATCAATTGCAAGCAGAGGAAGTAGACTCGCCATTCGAGTATGAAGCAGAGTACCCAGTGTACTATGTAGAAGACGCAGAGGGTCTAATACCCAAGAGCACCAAATCCAGCTCCTCATGTAGTTCAAATACATCAATTGCAAGCAGAGGAAGTAGACTCGCCATTCGAGTATGAAGCAGAGTACCCAGTGTACTATGTAGAAGACGCAGAGGGTCTAATACCAGTCTACGCAAATCAAGTTCGACCCAATACATATCGAGCGCTAATCAAGTGCTACGGATGTGGAGAAAATCACCGGATCGTAGAGTGCCCTCATCGTGGTAGCCTCGCTACTTTCCAACCTCTACAAAGATTGTGGCATAGGACATGCATGTTGACAGCGCTCTCAACGGAAGCGAAACGAAAGAGGGAGAGAGAAACAGAGAGCCACACAAGTTTTTAGTGGATGCAGAACACCCTAATCTTCTTTCTCATTCATTTATATATGTATTTGAGTATTGTATATAACCAGGGTAAAGACACAGTTACCTTTAACCCCCACAACCTCCCACTTAAAGGACAATGTGCCTTTAAGGGAGAACAACTAGGGAGCATACTATCCAATGCCCATCAATACACGACAATACTCAAACCGCTGTGACTAGGTAGACTCTTCGTCCGCATATCTGCACGGTTATCATCTGTATGAACCTTGACAAGCTCTATGCGCTTGTCCTCAAGTACCTCCTTGATGAAATGGTACCCGATCTCAATGTGTTTGATCTTTACATGAAAGATCGGATTCCGTGCTAGCTGAATAGCACTCATGGAATCACTATGCAATGTCGGTACACCTGTATGAATCCCCAAATCTCTCACTAGCCGATCAAGCCATATAGCCTCCTTGCAACCCTCTATGGTTGCAACATACTCGACCTATGTGGTAGACAAAGCAACGCACTTTTGTGCACGAGACATCCACGACACTGCACCACCTGCAAAGGTGAACACATAACTAGAAGTGGATCTCCTACTATCCACGTGCCCTGCATAGTCTGAATCTGTGTACCCAAGTACACGCATGTCTCCTCTACCAAAGCAAATGCACATCTCCTTGGTACACTTCATGTACCTCTCATGATGCACTTAACTGCCTTCCAATGCCTCTTTCTAGGCTTAGCCATATACCGGCTAACAACTCCCACTGCAAATGCAATGTCTGGTCTAGTGGCTATCATAGCATACATAAGACCCCCAACCGCTAATGCATAAGAAACCTTGGCCATCATGGCTCTCTCCTCATCTGATTCGGGACTATCTGTATAACTTAGTTTCGCATATGGAGGCAATGGAGTACTCACTGCCTTCCCCCCCTTCATATTGAAACGTTGCAATACTTTTGTAACATACTCCTTCTAGAAAAGCCAAAGAAATTTCCTACTCCGATCACGCGTGATGCACATACCAAGAATATGACCTGCAAGTCCCAAATCCTTCATATCAAAGACCTCATGCAACTTAGCCTTTAATGCATCTAGCTCATAAGTATTCTTGCTAGCCAATAGCATATCATCCACATATAGTATCAAGATTATCAGGCTATTATCCTTAGCCCTTTTAGTTAGAGGTAGTGATCAATTTCACTCCTTTTAAAACCCTAGGACTGAATGAAAGCATCAAACTTCTGATACCATTCTCTAGGCACTTGCTTAAGACCATAGAGACTCTTCTTCAGCTTGCAAACTTTATGCTCTTTGCCCTTTTCTTCAAAGCCTTCCGACTACACCATGTAAATTTCCTCATGCAGATCCCCATGCAAGAAAGTTGTCTTGACATCCATCTGCATAAACTCCATATCCTCTGCTGCCACTAGTCCAGGCATACATCTAAGTGTGGTCATCTTCACAACCGAAGAGAATATCTCATCAAAATCCACACCCTTCTCTTGCTTGGACCCTTTAGCGACCCAACGGGCCTTGTACCTAGGCACATCATCACCTGTGACCTTCATCTTGTAGACCCATTTACATGGCAATGCTTTCTTTCGATGTGGCAAAGAAACCAAGTCCCAAGTCTTATTCTTCATAAGTGAACTCATCGCTAATTGCATAGCATACTCCCACTTGCGTTGATCCTCGCGCATCATAGCCTCTCTGTAGTAAGAAGGCTCCCCGCAATCAGTAAGCATCACATAGTCTACCCCTAGAACAAACCTATCAGGCGGTCTAGATACTCTAAATTATCTTCTCAAGGACATTTCAGCTTGCTGTCCCACCTGCATATCAGCCACAATTGGCTCATCATTTCCACCAATAGATGATCCATCATCTACCCTTGATTGTATAGCTATGGGAGTACTTGATGGTACCATTTCTTGCACATTTGGTGCATGGACAGCTTGCTGTCTATCAACATATGCATGTGGATTCACGTCTTCTGCTTCCTCTTGGAAGTCTCCTCGTCATCAGAGTCGTCGTTCTTGGACTTGCCACCGTTAGGCTTGCCCTTACCTTTGCCAATGTAATCCTTCGCCATCATCGCCTTGTCGTCTTTGTCGTCATTGTAGAGCTTCTCCCGAGCTTCCTCCTGTAGCAGTAATGGACCCAACTCCTCGAATGTCAGAGGTTTGGTCCTCTGTCCTGCTGTCACGATCGTAACAAAGTCCTCGAAACTCTTCCTTAGTACCATCAAGGCCAAATGGCATGAGTCTGTCTTCTGACCAACTGCCGCTAGTTGATCCCTCACCACCTTCACCTTGACCTTTGTCAAATGGCTATGTATCGTATCTCCTTCTTCCATATCAAGATTGTAGAGTCGATGCTGAAGAAGCAAAATCCGAGAGGTGTTGTCCGTCTCGTATAGATCCTTCAAAGTGACCACGCCTCTACTGACATCTCGGCCATCTGGATATGTGGAAGAATAGAGTCGGCCGTAGTCCCTATGATTAATGCCAGGGCATGGGCATCTCTGTCCTCCCAAGCTTTGCTCCTCTCTGTCTACTTGTCCACCATGTCCTCCGGCTTCGCCTCCACTCCCGTTGCCAGTTTCCATAGCTTCCGAGCCACTAAATGACTCCGGATCTTCACTTTCTAGATGGGGTAATTGGTCCCATTCCGAAGTTAGGGATAGTGAATGAGAGAAAACTGGGGGAGGAGGAAGGGAGAGCAAAGGCTGAAGAGGTTGTAGCGGCCGACATCTCTGTTGTTATATCACACAGCAAAGTCAACCAAACTCAATTTTCAGTAGACCAGAACTCTGAATGCACCTGACTGAACCTGAGTCACCCTCCTTCTCGCAAGGGCACTGTCCTCCAGTCGTGGAAGTCGATTCCGTGGAGCTTCTAAATCAGGGTCGTCCTTCAGCAAGGTCAAGGGCCTTCAAGCTCCCACACCTGTGAGCCTCCTACCTGGGCTCTGATACCATGTTAGAAATGACCTAGCAGCCGGGTACGCACAGCGGAAGACTGATAGTAATGCCCAGGAGCTCACATAGTGTGATGTGGGGTGTGGAATTACAAACTTCTTAACTTATGTGCATAGATGTACAAGCCAGTAAATAGACAATGCTCAGAGACAAATATAGAAGCAACACTTTATATTTCCGTCCATCCAAAAACTAGGACAGGATACAATACCAAAAGGTCCTTCTCTACAAGCCTGGCACTTCTAGATCTCTGAGCCCACGTGCTCTACCTCGAGCATATGTAGACTCTCTGTCTAGATCCCTTCCACCTTGCTGTCTGGAAGCCAGCCTGGGTGGGCAGCACCTTGAGCTCAGTCTGCAGCCCTATGTCAGCCTCCTTCTCCTCCTGTGTGTAGGTCCAAGGGTGGGCTTGCTGCTGCTGTTGTCTGCTCTCCAACTGCTGCTCCAATTGATCAATGAATGAGGCCCAATGGCCTCTTTATATCGGTCCCAAGCGGGCTGGCAAAAACCGACCTGGTAGGGGAATATGGGCCGACTAGACTGCCCCTCCCTACCCAACTTTGTAGTCTGTAAACTGACCTCCAGGCAGCCCTTGATTGGCTGACCTGGGGCGGCTCTCTTGGGCTGCTGCCAGACCCTAAGGGCAGCCCATATAGAGCCCTACCCTTGGGTCCTTCTAGGGCTCGATGGCTGCAACTGTTCTGCCATCAACAGGCCGTTCTTGCAGGCGCCCTTGCCCTGCCATGCTGCACCATGTGCTCCTGCCCTCTGCCAGGCTCTCTCCAGCCACGTGTACAGTGCCGTACTGAGCCGTACTGCTGCTGACATCAGCACCATCTCTTCGCAGCACATAGCTTCTGGAAACCCTGCGCAATCTGGCCTGCTCCAGTCGTGGACAGTCATATGGCAATTCCACCTTTGTTCTGCCCTCCAGAAGGTGCCTTCTCTTCCAGGTAAGTCCATGAATATGCTGCCCACATGGCAGCCTGTTTGCTGCCCATGTGGCAGCCCCTCTGTGTCTTTTCCTTGCTGTGAGGTGTTGCCCATGTGGCAACCCCCACTCCAAGCTTTTCCCTCTGGGCATGTCTTGTTGCCCTAGGTCTCCCTCCCCCATGCTCTCCTCATATGGGGGCTTACAGATGGGGAGGTGACCATTCCAACAGCACTGCAAGTGGACAAACTACATGTTGTATGGGAGAGTGTGTACGACAGACATACAATTGGTGTAGGGTCGTTGTATGGTAAAGATTCTGCGGGTGTACGGACTTCAGAATGGCGGAACACAAATGGCCAATTGTGCAGAGTGTAGGATTTGCATGTACAACTTTACTTTGCATTAACTGGACATGAGATATTTGTACCAAGCCAATCCAGTACGAGACAGTTGGGTATTCAAACAAGAAAAAGAGTCACTAGAAACAGTAGCGCGGACACCTACTAGCTAACAAAACCACAATGTTATGAGCTCAAACAACCAATGCGACAAAACAACAGCCAGTTCATAGAAGCACTCAACAATTTCAGAACATGTACACACAATCCGGAATAGATTAATTACATCAATGAGCATTGCTTCCGTACACTTTCTCCCACCTTTACTACACAAACTTGGACATGAACAACCACAACAAAAAAGTATTTCATGCAATAAAAGGAAAATAATATAACATCAAAGCAATTGATACATTCAATAACAATAGCCACATTTCAAGTAAAGGAGTTCCTTGTGGCCTGCGTGGCCTTGTGGGAATCTACTTTTGCAATCCTTTTGTTCAGTACTCGCTTAGGATCTAACTGCAAAGCTTTGGACTGGTTGCTAGGCTTTGTTGGATGCCAGCAAGGGACGCCAGCAAGATTTGCATTTTCGGGCTCGTGAAAGAGCTCCGGAGAAGCCTGTCCGTCTGGTTGATTCACACTGAATGCTTGCAGGTCAGAGACTGGCTCTTGCGATCATGGGAGGTTCATTTATGCTTTCACCCAATGCTTGGGTAGTCCAGTATGTAAGATTTGGGGGAGAGAGAGAGCGAGAGAGTGAGCTGAGAGCTGAAAGCTTGAAAGCTTAGTTGCAATAGAAGAGTGTAAGAGTACAACTGAAAAAGTGAGAGATAAGGTTTTGTCCTAGTGACAAAACCTTAGTAGTCACTAACCATAGTTAGTGGACTAACTGCGGTTAGGGGGAAAAACCTCTTAAAGAGGGAAAAGTGCCCCTAACTAGCTTATTAAATTACATTGGTCACTGCTGAATTATATCTATAATTCTAACACCCCCCTACAGTGCCAATGTCATGTACAAGGCTGATTAATCACCAAACGGATATAAGTTCAGGGCACTGCGAAATGCCTCAAACTTTTCACGTGGTAGTGCTTTGGTGAAAATATCTGCAACATTGTCATGTGTGGACACAAAGATCATACTGATCTCTCCTGCATGCAACTTCTCTCTGACGTAGTGATAGTGAACCTCAATGTGCTTCGTGTGAGCATGAAACACTGGATTCTTTGCCACTGCAATGGCACTCTGACTATCAGTGAGAATTGGAGAAGGACCCTCCAATGACAAATGAAGATCAGCAAATAGACGTCGCAGCCAGACACATTCAACTGTTGCTGTGAAAGCTGCCCTATACTCAGCTTCACATGATGAGGTAGCCACTGTAGATTGTTTCTTGCTCAGCCAGGAAATGCAAGATTTACCCAAAAAGAAACAATTGCCACTAGTGGACTGCCTAGTGTCATAATCACCAGCCCAATCTAAATCACTGTAGACATGCATCTGCAAGTCACCCCCCCTGGGAAATAACAAGTCAAAAGACTTCGTGCCCTGCAAATAACGGAAGATGCGCTTAACTGCCTGCCAATGCATAGTTTTTGGGCTGTGCATATACCTGCTCACCTGAGATACTGCAAACTGAATATCAGGTCTAGTGTTGCAGAGATATATGAGGCATCCAACAGCCTGACTGTAAAGTGTGGCATCAACTAATTCTCCTGCACCATGCATTGTGAGTTTCAGCCCCGGCTCCATGGGAGTGGCTATGGGCTTACAATCATGCATGTTAAATCTGTCCAAGAGTTTCTGCACATACTTGGACTGAGACATAACAGTGCCACGTCTCTCTTGAGAGAACTGGATCCCCAAATAAAAGTGAAGCAGTCCCAAATCGACATGTCAAAGTTGGTCTACAAATCAGCTTTGAAATCTGCAATATTATCTTCATTGGACCCTGTGAGCAGTAAGTCATCGACATAAAGAAGGATGACTAAAATTCCCCCCCTCCATCCATCTTGATGTAGAGGGTGCTCTCAGTAGTACTATTGTGCAGCCCCTTGCTGGTCAAAAAGGCATGAATCTTGGCATACCATGCACGAGGGGCCTGTTTCAGCCCATACAAAGCTTTGTTTAGCTTGCATACCTGAAGTGCATTTGCTGTAATTTCAAAGCCTGGAGGTTGTTTGACATAAACCTCTTCCAACAAGTCTCCATTTAAGAAGACTGTTTTAATGTCCAACTGATGAACATTCCACTCAAAATGTGCAGCCATTGCAATAACAGATCGGATGGTGGTCATCCGGATGTAGGAGCAAAAGTCTCCTCATAATCTATGCCCTTTTTCTGAGCATAGCCTTTAGCAACCAGCCTTGCCTTGTATCTGTCAATGGAGCCATCTGGCTTCCGTTTCACCTTGAAAACCCATCGTGTGCCAATGGCATGTTTACCTGGTGGCAAGTCTACAACATCCCAAGTCTGATTTTTCTTAATGGACTGCAACTCATCGTGCATGGCATTCATCCAATGCACATTGTCCTTTGCTTCTTCGAATGTTGCAGGCTCCTCCTCATCGAGAAGAGTACCTGCATATGCTAATTCCACTGAATTAGCACCTTCCATGTGCCTTGCTGCACTGCGAGTCCTGCCAAGTAATGGAGCATCAATCTTACTCTCCCTGATAGTCTGTAACAGCCAGTTTGGGACTGTTTTTGCTGCATGTATGTCTGCAATTTCTTGCTGAACCACCTGTTCCACTGCCTGTGGAGGTGGCAAGACATCTTGTGGCTGAACTGGAGCATCGGGAGGTGGCTGTAAATTCTGATTTGCATCAGAAATATCAGCAGGGAAACCCAAGGCAATGGGTAGCAACCCCTCAAAAACATCCTCTGAAGAAGAAGGCAAATGAAATTCAGCCTGAGTGTGAGCTGAATTTTCTGCAAATATCACATCTCTACTGACAATGATCTTGCGTGTAGCAAGATTGTGTAGCAAGATTGTAGAGACGGTACCCCTTGCTTTCTGCACTGTACCCAACAAATATGCACTTAATTGCCTTATCTGACAACTTATGCCGAAATTCAACTGGCACATGAGCATATGCAAGGCATCCAAAGACTCAGAAATGATCCACTGAAGGCTTTCTCCCATTCCAGACCTCATAGGGAGTTTTTGTTTTCAAAGCCTTAGTGGGAGCCCGATTTAAGATGTAGTTGGCACACATTAGACCTTCAAGCCAGAATTTGTGAGGCATGTGTTTGCTTTTCAGCATACATCTGTCCATCTCCATAAGAGTTCTATTTTTTCTCTCAGCTTTGCCATTTTGCTGAGGGGTCAGCCTCACTGTGAGCTGATGCACAATACCCTTGCCTTTCAGAAAAGCATCAAAATCTGCAGACAAGTATTCCCCACCTCTATCTGTGCGCAATGTCTGTATTTTGAGTCCAGTTTCATTTTCAACCATGGCTGAAAAGTGTTTAAACACCATGAACACTTTTGATTTGCGCTTCAGCCCAAAGACCCAAGTGAAATTGGAGTAATCATCAATAAAAGTAACAAAGTAGAGATGACCACCCAATGATGGAGTCCTCATGGGACCACAGACATCACTGTGTATAAGCTGTAATTTCCGGACAGCTTTAACTGAACCATCCTTTTTGAAGGGGAATCTATGCATCTTGCCTAAAAATACACCCTTCACAGGCATGTGGAGGAGGTATCTCAAGAGGTGGCAATGCATCAACCATAGAGTGCTTCTGAAGTGTCATCAAGCTGTTGTAATGCATGTGGCCATATCGGACATGCCATAATTCTGCATTCTGCATGGCAGCAGTAGGAGTATAAACTGCAAGAGCATGGGCTGCTCTTTTCTCAAAAAGATCAAGCTGAAAAAGCCCACGCAGCAGAGTACCAGATAATCTCAAGGCATAATCATTTTCCCTGTCTCGGACAGCACCTTTGTCATCCTCAAAGTTGACCTGAAATCCAGCCCTGTTAAGAGTGGACATTGAAAGGAGATTCTTGGTGATACCAGGCACATACAAGACATCTGAAAGTCTGAAAACTGAGCCATCAATGGCGGTAAGCTCAACTTCTCCTGTGCCACGTACTGAATATGACGAGTTGTTGGCACAAGTGACTTTTTTTACCAACGGGAGGTGGATGCAAGGAAGTAAAGAGACACTTTTTAGAAGTGATATGCTTGGAGGCACCGCTGTCAAAATACCAAGTATTCAGTGTTTCATTGACACTGAAAGCTGATGCATCCGTACAGAATCATAACTGCAAGTCAAAAAGGCATATGTATCATCATTACAAGTGGCTGTACTATCCCGAGCATCTGGAGCAGCCAGCCTAGAATCTGAAATGCAAGATAAAAAGGCATAATCCTGTCCAACAAAGTTGGCTGCAGCATCCCCACTGTCACATGCATGAGGAGCTGAATCTGAAACAGCCATACCGGAGCTGTTTTTCTTCTCTTTTGCAAGCCTTTTCCTGCATTCTGCAATGTGATGACCTGGCTTTTTGCAGTAATGACAAAAACCCTTCTTCTTTGACTTACTTGCATCATTCTTAGCCTTTTGTGAAGGCTGTCCTGACCCACTGGAAGGCTGATTTACTGATGTCTTTGCCTGTCCCTTTGTTTTTGACTTGAACTTTGAGAGCATAGCTTGTTCACCTGCACGTGAAGCCAAGTTTTTCCTGGTCTGCTCTTCCTGAAGCAGAAGCCCAATCAACTCATTAAAAGTGAGAGGATTTGCACCCCCCCTCAATGATAAGTTCAGCGAGGTATGAAAGCTGAGATAAGACTCAGGAAGAGAATTCAGATTGGTGGTAATCATCTCTGAATCAGGAATAATCTCATCAATGTTCAATAATTGCTCTCTGAGATCCTGTAGCTTTGTGAGGTGGACTGACATGGAGTCACCCTCTTCCATATGTGTATTACTTAACTCTCTTTTCAAGAAAGATACCCTTGCATCATTCCGGGCTGCATACATGCTTTCTAAGATATCCCACGCTGCCTTCAAGGTCTTACACGACCGGATATGCGGAATGATAAATCTTTTCACTGAAAGAGAGATGCATGACAAAGCTAAGGCATCCTGTGAATCCCATCTCTTCTGCTCTGGAGTAGTGGCTATAGCTGCACCAACAACTTGTTCTGCAGCTGCACCCTGTGCACGACCTCTTCCACCTCCTTGCTGGGGAGGGGTATTAGGTGCCATACCTGCTGGTCGGATCTCACCCCCATTCACATAATCCCATAAATTGCGAGAAATCAGAATATTGCGTACCATAAAACTCCAGAGGGAGTAGTTGGTACCATCCAACTTGTCTTCCTGTGAAAGACCACCGAACTGGAAATCATTCTGATATTGCTGGGCCACATTTGAGAAAGAGATTTTAGCAGATACAAGACTGAATTCCCTTACTGGGAATGAAATGCACAACTCCCAAAAAAAACACAGCCAAGCACTGGCTGTAAATGCAACTCAGATTTATGCACTTGCACTGTCAGAAATCTGTCCAAGCATCAAAAACTCTCCAGAATCTGCCAAAAGTGCTGCAAAACACTTCAAGAAAGGCAGTATGAACTGAAATCTCCAAAATTGCTCTCCCAACACAAAAGTTGCAACCAGAAAGGGGCAAATTGATCAAAAGCCCCAAATGTTGCAAGAATTGCGCTCTGTCTGCAAAAGCCCCAAATTTCACTGCGAAATTGCAATGTAATCACAAAATCCCCAAATTTCTACAAGAAATTGTACTGCAAAACTGAAAGCCCCAAATTTCGAGCTTGAAATTGCAACCAGAAAGGGGCAAAAGCATAGAAAGCCCCAAATTTTGCAATTTCAACAGAAAGCCCCAAATTTTTGGGCTAAACCTCTGAATCTACTTGCAATGTTTGCTTCACAAGCAACAATGAACCCGAAGATACCCAAATGACTGCAAATGTCTGCACAAATACCACCAGATCTGCTGGTACGATGAGTACGGATGAGCAAGTACGGTTGTACGACAGAGTACATATGAGCAGGTACAGATCTGCCACACGTGCGGTACGGAATATCTGTTCGTAGTTGTACGGAAGCATGTACGATTGATGTACGAAATGTGACGCAGATCCAAGATGTACGGCGAAGTACGTATGGCGAACTGTTTGCAGGTACGATTGGTACGTACGGCGATGATGCAGGTAAGGCTGCAAGTGCGAGCAGGTACAGCACGTACAAGCAGATATGCGGAGTAGGTACGTACAGCGCAGATACTTACGATGCAGGTACGTACGGGGCTGTACGGCGACGAGCTGTACAGCCCCATGGTCGCGCAGTACGATGAGACTGCAAGTACGGCACTGACGCAAGAAGGTACGGCGAACGTACGGACGACGATGTATAGTACGGAAGGTACGAAAGCAGTAATTACGTACGGTACGACATGTACAAGCAAGTACAGACGTAGCACTTATGGCAGATGCGAGCAGGTACGGTAGGTCCTGACGACAAGACTGCACCTGACGAAGGTACGAGCAGCAAAGAGAGCTCGCGGGAGCTTAGAGCAGGTCCTAGAGCACGATCTAATCTGATACCAAATGTAAGATTTGGGGGAGAGAGAGAGCAAGAGAGTGAGCTGAGAGCTGAAAGCTTGAAAGCTTAGTTGCAATAGAAGAGTGTAAGAGTACAACTGAAAAAGTGAGAGATAAGGTTTTGTCCTAGTGACAAAACCTTAGTAGTCACTAACCATAGTTAGTGGACTAACTGCGGTTAGGGAAAAAAACCTCTTGAAGAGGGAAAAGTGCCCCTAACTAGCTTATTAAATTACATTGGTCACTGCTGAATTATATCTATAATTCTAACATAGTAAGCCAGTGAGCATGAGGGGGACAGTGTGGGAAGTTGTTCATTCTCGTATGGGTTGTCAGAGAACGAATTCCAAGTCACATGCTGGTGTAAAGTCAGAGATGGATGAGAGAGCATAACCCAGCAGGGTCACATTGCTTGGGTTATTGATGCCTACTGAGATTGGTAGATGCTTAGAATGCGAGTACAAAGGCATTGTGTAACCATGTTTGGGGGTTTCTCCAATTACTAAAGAAATACCGAAAGGGGTGCCAAGTCTTTGGGGTCAACCTATGTCTGGGTTTTGAGTAGGAGCACTCTAGCTCCCCGTCTGGTTGTTGTCTACTCGTTGAATGTTCTGAGTGTGAAAGCTCATGCTGGTTATCTTGTGTATTTACTGCCCTTTCAACTATTGAAGGCCGGTTTCATGGTTTTGTTGCTGGGACATCACCATCTTCTTTAAAGAGCCTATGGTTGTCTTTCGTGCAAGTCTTGTTTGCTGTCATTAAATTGCAGTGTTACGCTCTAGCCGAGGTAGCATGACCTCGGAAGAATCAGTCGACATTTCCCTTAAAGGATCTATCTCTGTAATATATGTGTTTGCGCTTCATGTATATGATCGGGAGGGATTTAATGTCAAGGTCCTAGGTGAGGGCTGATAGCACCAGACTAGGTAGATCTAAGGCCAAGGGCCTAGTGCAAAGATTGTGCCTAGGGGCAAGGAATTTAATGCATCCCAAGAGAGGGGTGAAATGTTGCATTAGGAAGGCCCTATATGGATGACATGTGGCATCTAGATCTATCTAGGGAATTGGGGCTTGCTGAGGCTAGTGAGAGAAGAGAAGAAGATGATTCACGTGGAATTTGTAATGTAGATCTCTGTCTGCTTGTTAGCCTTAGTGAGATTTGGCTGGGTGGAGATTCGTGGTGCTGCTCCCGTGATCTGCAGTAGAATCTAGAAGAGGAAGTGTGTGATAATTGGTATCAGAGCAAGGGACAAGTGACGAAGGAAGGTCGTATTCATGGGCTTGGTGGCTAGTCGTTCAACGATGGTCTACGCAAGCTAGATAGGGGATAAGAAGACCTTCACGTGAACATAGAGAGCTGGATCGTCGAACGAGCTAAGAGCCAATCGACGGATTGACCGGGTGAGGCTACGACGTGACAAAATGAGGTAGAAACGTGACAAGACGACGTGCTGTGACGGAGCTGCTGACGACGCCCTGATCGATGGCGTTCCCGACTGTCAACGTAAAAAGGCTTGCGGGGTGACTTGGGGGTCCCGTAACGCACTGACGCACAATTGGCCTACGAATCCGTGGGCGTTGGACTACTTTAACGGAGGGCCCATACGTGCATTCGACGAATATGGAGGTCGTCTACGATTGACGAAGGTTTCTCAATTGGGGCTGGAGCGCAGGTGGACAAGGATCGACGTGGGAGTGAGAGGCAGGTGCAAATTTTGTTACGGTCACGGGATCTGGCCGTCTCTTTCGTTGACGCCAGGAGTCCGTGAGCAGGGAAACCAGGTGGCCGAATAGCCCGACAGACCGAGAGCAGAGGGCCTAACATTGGTTAGTTCATGAAGGTGCCTGATCAGCGTAGAACGCTTGTCGAACGACAAAAGCCTGTACCTCAGCTGTGATTCCAGACTGGTCGCAAAAGAGCGAGGGACTGTTGGCCGGAATTGCATGGAACGAAAAGGGAGCGTGGCTGTTCGTTAACGACCAGGGAGCTCTCTTCGAACTCCATTACTTTCGTTTTGTTTTTTTTTCTCCTCGATTAGTCGGGCGATGCTTTGCTTTCATAGACGGATCTTGAGGGTAATCAGCCTGCATGAGGCTTTAATGTTGCAGCAGGGACAGATTATGCCTATGCATTTGCCTGTGTGCTTCAGTCGGAGTCAGATTGCAGAAATTTCCCTAGTATAGGGAAAAGCGCCATCTGTGATATATGCCTGTATTAAATGCTTGATCAGTGTGAATGTGGGATTGCAGGAATTCCCTAGTATAGGGAATTGTGTCAGACTGTTAGTACACTGAATTGTATCAGCTTGTTTATAAAAAAAAAAAAACCAAATCAAAGCAAAACAAACCACCCATAGAACGGAATGGAGGCAGAAGAAGGGGCTTCCAGGAGGGACCCTGGTGAATCAGGAGTCCGGCCGACCCAGCAGGGATCGCGCCCAGTAGCTCACACTTTATCTGGCAGGATTGCATTGCTGGAGGATGCCTTGCAACAGTTGTTAGCGCAGCAATTATAGGCCAATGCAGGGCAATCCGAACTTAGGAGAGCGATACAGAGTATGTCTGCCAGACCTTCTCGAGAAGAGAAGGGAAAGGCTCCAATGGAACTGGAAATGGAACTGGAGTCTAGTGTTCATACGGTCGAGCCTAGGAAGGCTAAAGTGCCAAATATTGCCAATTACAGACCGGAAAAGTATTCTGGTCGGATGAACGACCGTAGCTCCGATGTCATTGAGACCTGGTTACACAAATGGGACGAGGCATTCGCCATTTGTGAAATACGAAATGACATCAAAAAGATCCGCGAGGCCACCCACATGTTTAGTGAGGCAGCGGATCGGTGGTGGATTAAACAACAAAAAGATGGCATAGCATCCACTACCTGGGAGGGGTTTAAAAGAGAGTTCAGGAAACACTTCTTACCTCCTGACGAAGCATCCCGAGCTTGGGATCAATATAGGAACCTTCGTCAGAGAAATTTATCAGTGGCAGAATACACTGATAAGTTTCGAGAGAGTGTAATGAAGGTTGATGAACCCCTGTCTCAATCAATCCAAGTGAAAGATTTCATATTTGGATTGAATGATCGAATAAAAATGGAAGTTCGGGCTAAGTATGCGAACATGCTAGATGATGCAATAGCTATAGCCCTGAACTACGAGGATGCCAAGGGCAGCAAGCCAAGTGGGTTTGCACAGGTCGGAACCCAGTATGGGTATCCGAAGAAATCTGGGTTTCAGAAGAAGTGGGCTAGTAGAGGGAGTGGTTCGCAGCCGAGTGGTCAAGCCAAGCAGGCGAGACCGGCTGAAACTCCTAAACCAAGTACCACCATTGGAGTGAAGAGGAAAGTAACCCCAATGGCAGCCCGGGCTTGGTCTAAGTCTCCCTTGAACCCAGAACAAAGGAAAAAAGCGAGGAGAGAAGGCTTATGCTTTGGCTGCCTTCACCTCATCAGTGGAAGGAATGTCCATGTAACAAAGATCGTCGGATGGCTGAGATGGTGATCTCAGAGTGCGACGTGGAGATGCAGGGAAGTCCCAGAGCGGAAGAGATGCAGATTCAGCTAGCGGGAACTTCTCAGAGGTTAGTACCTTGTTTGTTATGTGTGTCTGTTGCTAAGTTAGTGACGAGTGCACCTGATAACATCCTATCTAAGCCCGCACCAATGGGGTATACAGCCTTTAATGATACGGAGTTAATTAAAATGAAAGGGCAAGTGGCCAACCATGATGTCATTGTGTTGTTTGACTCGCGTCAACTCACAATGTGATTAACTCCAAGCTCGTGAGGAGGCTGAAATTAAAGACAAGCCCATCTGACTATGCGTAGACAGTCAGGATGGCAGATGGAAGTTCAACTGAAGTATGGGACCAAAGGGTTACCCATTTGGAGCTTCAGATTCAGGACTGTGATGAGAAGCTTGATTTTGAAATGACCAAGCTTGCTCATGCAGATATAGCCCTGGGTATGGCGTGGCATTCTAGGAAGAATCCAGCCATTGATTGGAAAAAGCACGTATATCAATTCAAGATGAATGATGTGCTTTATGTCTTGCGAGGTGAGAAAGATATACCTCAGGGACCGTTGGTTTCCGTGATGGAAATCCGAAAAGCTCAAGTAGAGTTTTTATTCCTTTGCACAGCATCGGTAGAGCCGGTTGATGATTCTTCAGCTAGCACTGATGTTACGCAAAGTGGTGAGATGGCCAAGCTGGCTAATCTTATAACACAGGAGTTCTCTGATTGTTTTAGGGATGAACTACCTTATGGGTTACCTCCAGAGCGGAAAGTTCAACATAAGATTGAACTGATCCCGGGGGCAGAACCTGTAAATAGACCTCCCTATAGAATGAGTTTTACTGAAGAGGCGGAGGTGCGTAGACAACTGGAAGAATACCTCAAGTTGGGGCAGATTCAACCAAGTTTCTCACCTTTTGCTTCGCCAATGATATTAAAGAAAAAAAAGGATGATACGTTTCGCCTCTGTATAGATTACAGAGCATTGAATAATATCACTGTTAAGCACAGGTATCCGATGGCTCGGATTGATGATTTGCTAGATGCATTACATGGAGCCGTGATTTTCAGTAAGATAGATCTTAAGTGTGGCTACCATCACATCCGGATTAGAGCCGAGGATGTGCATAAAACCGCTTTCAGAAGCAGGTTTGGTCATTATGAGTTTTTGGTAATGCCCTTCGGACTTACCAATGCTCCAGCGACATTCGTCATGCTTATGAACGATTTACTACGTCCGTATATCGGAAAGTTCGTAGTACATTTTATTGACGATATCCTGATATTCAGTAAAAGTCTTACTAAGCATCGTGGACACTTAAGAGTAGTGTTCAATACTTTGAGGAAAGCCAGTCTTTATGTAAATAAAAAGAAAACTATACTGTGTATGGTTAGGCTTGAATACTTAGGATTCATAATTACTCCACAGGGGGTAGAAATGGATCCGAAGAAAGTGGCTGCGATACTAACTTGGCCAATCCCTCAGAGTCTGACCGCGCTACGATCATTCTTGGGATTTGTCCAGTTTTATAGAAGGCATATCAAAGGATATTCCGGAATAGTATCGCCATTGACTGATCTGACCTCAGATAAAGTACCTTTTATCTGGGGACAGAATCAACAAGAAAGTTTTAACACCATAAAACAAGCTGTGGTCACAGGACCGGTGTTAAAAATAGTTGATCCCCAGAAACCGTTGTTCCTAGAAACCGATGCAAGTGGCATTGCGGTAGGAGCAGTTCTCCTTCAAGAGGGAAGGCCAGTAGCCTTTGAAAGCAAGAAGCTTTCTCCCTCTCAAAGGAATTGGCCAACTCATGAATTGGAGTTGTATGCTGTTATCCATGCTTTGAAAACATGGAGGCATTACTTGTATGGTTCAGAGTTTTATGTGGATGTGGATCATGATACTCTGAAACATTTTTGTAAACAGCCTGACTTGAGGGGCCGCCAAGCTAGGTGGGCAGAGCTCATGCAGGAGTTTAATCTAACGATTCGGTACCGAAGAGGAAAAGACAATAAGGTTGCTGATGCGTTGTCTCGCATTATGCACAACCTGAGTTTCATGGTATTAGAGAGTGCTCTAATGATCGAGATAAGAGAAACTCAAAAAGTGGACGAGTTTGTCCAGAGCTTATGGCCTAAGGCTCATGTGTTAAAACCCGGGGAAAATGAAAAGGATGACCTGGCATCCAGAAAAGGCCAAACTTATGCAAGATATACCATAAGGGATGGTATGCTAGTTAGAAATGGCAAGGTTGTAGTACCTGGTCAGAATGATCTCAGGCAGAGAGTCATTCGACAGTGCCATGATAGCCTGTGCGCGGGACACCCAGGAGTCGAGAAGACATGATCTCGTGAAGCGAGATTTCTTTTGGCCAAAGATGAAAAAGCATATTCATGAATATGTGACACGGTGTTTCTCGTGTCAGGTAAGTAAGGCCGAGCGGGTGAAGCCACCCGGACTTTTACAGCCCTTGGAAGTACCACTAAGTAGGTGGGAAAGCATTTCCATGGACTTTATTGTAAGGCTGTCTACAACACAAGGAGGGTATGATTCTATCCTTGTGGTGGTTGATCGTCTAACCAAGATGGCTCACTTCATTCCGACTAGGGAGTCTGTTAGTGCCCCGTAAGTGGCGGATTTGTTCATTAGACATATATTTCGTCTGCATGGATTGCCTAGATCCATAGTGTCAGATAGAGATGTCAGATTTACCGGTCATTTTTGGACAGCGGTATTTGAGACACTAAGGACTGAGTTGGGAATGAGTAGTGGGGATCATCCTGAGACACATGGTCAGACGGAGAGAGTCAACCATACTTTAGAGGATATGCTGAGGGCATATGTGTCATTGAGGCAACATACGTGGGACAAGTGGTTGCCATTGTTGGAGTTTGCCTACAATGATAGAAAACATTCCTCTACCGGGTTCAGTCCGTTTGAACTAAACTATGGTTATAGACCAGCAAATCCAACTATAGTTGGAATACCTCAGAAAGTGCCTAGTGCCGCGAACTTTGTAGTTCAGATGCGGGAGATGCTAGCACTTGCGAGAGCTAATATCCGCCAGGCTATGGATAGAGCCAAGGTGTACGCGGATGAGAACCGGTCTATAAGAGTATTTACGGAAGGAGAAAAGGTTTTTCTCAGAGTTCCTTCGCACTCGAAGTCGTTGACTTCAGAAGAGTGTGCTAAGTTATCACCTCGATACTGTGGGCCGTGGTTAATTCTAAAGAGAATAGGCAGTGTAGCCTATAAATTGGAATTGCCACAGGGGTGTAAGGTGCACCCGGTTTTTCATGTTTCGCGCTTAAAGAAATTTTTACATACGGGTGACTCACTAATCGAAGGTGTGGTTTTGTTTCAGGAGATAGAGGATATTGCAAGGCGCAAACCAACAAGAATCCTGGACCGAGGAAAATGCAAATACGAAATTGGAAGATACCCACGGTGTTGGTTGCATGGCATGGTCAGCCTCTATCCGAAGCTACCTGGGAATCCGTATATCAGTTGCGGAGAGTGTTCCCAGATTTTATCATCGAGGACGCTGATGTCTGAAGAGGGAAGGAATGTTACGCTCTAGCCGAGGTAGCATGACCTCGAAAGAATCAGTCGACATTTCCCTTAAAGGATCTATCTCTGTAATATATGTGTTTGTGCTTCATGTAAATGATCGGGAGGGATTTAATGTCAAGGTCCTAGGTGAGGGCTGATAGCACCAGACTAGGTAGATCTAAGGCCAAGGGCCTAGTGCAAAGATTGTGCCTAGGGGGCAAGGAATTTAATGCATCCCAAGAGAGGGGTGAAATGTTGCATTAGGAAGGCCCTATATGGATGACATGTGGCATCTAGATCTATCTAGGGAATTGGGGCTTGCTGAGGCTAGTGAGAGAAGAGAAGAAGATGATTCACGTGGAATTTGTAATGTAGATCTCTGTCTGCTTGTTAGCCTTAGTGAGATTTGGCTGGGTGGAGATTCGTGGTGCTGCTCCCGTGATCTGCAGTAGAATCTAGAAGAGGAAGTGTGTGATATGCAGCAAGAAGAATTCAGCAAATATGTCTCTTATAGATGAAGATTGGGATATGGAGGAGCAAGCCTCCCATGATGAACAAGAAGGGCAATCCATGGCTGTAGAAGCCTCTCAGAATGAGCAAAATGCTGAGGCACAACAAGCTGTGGACTTTTGGAGCTCCCACAAGTATGTTTGGTATGCCTGGGGCTGGTTTCGCCCACCCTTTGTTGAGTAGTGGTAATGCAGGACAGGCTGAGGGTAATGCTATGCAGCCTCCATTTTTGCACTCATCTGTCTATGAGAATATGACACCCAAAGGAAAGGTAAAGATTATAAGGAAGGTGGGGCAGCAATGAAGTTTGAGACCCTTAATGGGGTCGTGTCTGTTGAAAATATGGATGTGGCCTATTAGAAGGTGAAGCAAGCTCTCTAAAAGACTCTGACAAAACAGAAGAAAGCAGCTGATCATCACCGCAGGGCTCTTGAATTCACAAAGAGTGATTGGATTTTGCTGTGTTTTTCAGAGGGTAGGCTGAAAAATAAAAGGGGCAAAGACCGGTTGTTCCCTAAGCTCAATATGAGATATTATGGGACTTTCCAGGTTTCAGAAAAGATTAATGATGTAGCTTAGAGGTTACAACTACCGGATCATTGGAGGATTCACAATGCTTTCCATGTGAGTCTCCCTAAACCTTTCCAGGGGAATGTGCCTGAGGAAATGCCATTTGAAGCGCAGCCAGAGGTTGAGGAACTTGATGAGATTCTAGTTCCAGGACAGATTTTGGCACATAGGGAAAGGAGAATCAAAGGTAGAGTCTCTCGCCACTACTTGGTATTACTCGGACCATAGAGGGAAGACACATGTGTTGGATGTCAAACTTATAGGAAAGTCAGTCTGTGTTGTATCTGCTTCAGCTATATGCTCAATAATGAAACATCACATTTCCACGTATTTAGTTTTTGCAAAAGAAACTAAGCCTGACGATCCAAAATTTGTTCTCTCTAAGCTGGATAAAGAGTATCGGATCCAATCTTCATCCTGCCTGATCTCCGACAAGCTTTTGCTGTCCAAGCTGATGCATGTGGGCAAATGGCCTGGGAGCGGTATTTATGTAGGAAGGAAGGGAGGATTTTGCAGGACAATGAGAGGCATCTGGGAATTTATGAGAAGGAATTTCTGATGCTTTTTGCAGCATATATGGATTGTTATCCTAGGTTCTCAACAATCATATATGCTGTTTCAGGTGGTAATACATGCTTTTCTGATGGTATATTCACATGTATTTCAGTTATTTCATATCCTTGTAACATTCAGATGCCTCCATGGCACTCCTCCCACAATATCCACCCCTTTTTACATTGATTAGAATGCCCCTCCATTGTTTTGGGATCTCTAGGAATCGGCATGGGGATCATCCAATATTGGAGTTATGCGTGGATTTTTGTATGCTATTGGTTGGCCAACCATCCATTTTTGGCTCTATGCCTTTGTTATTGGCATACTGGCCACCCTTCTTGAAGAAACTCCTAGTGTTTTGTGATGCCCTACGAGGATGAAGCAGATTTCTTTTTCAGTGGATCCATGGTCCTTGGATACTACCCCCTTAACCATGATGATTGGGATGAATAAATAAAACCAGAAATGATTTAGGTCTGGGTCCCAAGCTTGCGGATCGAGCAGTCAGACTGGTCGGACAGTTGGATCATCTGTGAAATAAGCCAAGATCGGCCAATCTGTCAAAGGGTATGGTGAAGGAGCACTAGCATCTGCTGCATGTATCACTAGCATGGAAATCAAGCTTGATGGACTTTTGGAACGGTGAAATGCATTTAAAAACTAAGTGATTGGTAGAAAAATAGCTAGGGATACAAATGTAAAAGTGTGTGACAAATGTTTACTTGCTTTCAGTTTCTTGTATCCACGATACTTTCTTGCAAATTGTTTCAATAATTCTAGATCAATACAAAAATGATGTGGTTTATGGAAAAATGTTATGATTTAATCGGAAGAGGTTGATACACAAGCGCTTTAGGATCGAGCTCCTAATTTGGCTAGCTTTATAAGCGAATTTCAGCATTCTTCAAAAACTACCAAGCCCCATTTGACTATTCTTAATTCAAGCAACACATATAAGTGAAGAGGCTTGTGTGCCAACTCCAAAACTTTTTGAAGGAAAATGCATATTCTTTGAAGTTATGAGAGTGATGTTCTTTGAGCTTATAAGGGTTATCATCTTTACTTGAAAACAAGAAATGACACATAGTCATAGATGAAAAGTTCCAAATGCTTGGCTAAAATTCCTTCTAGAGAAGCTACTAGAAATTTCATGCAACTCAACCTTTAACAATGGATTTACATTTCTTGGGGGCAGTCAATGCATGTCTTCATGGCGAACTTCTAACTTTCATTATTCTATTTTCTTAAAAAATATCATTCTCATAAGCTGAAGAATACACAAGAAAACTTCTACTTATAGAAAACTTGACTATTTAGGTCAAAATAAACTTAGAACTAAAATTTATAAGAAGAAATCATTCCTTGGTTCCAGCTAGAAACATTAGCAACATTACGCCCTAGAAACATTAGGAAGAAAATTATTAGGAACAAATCATTCCTTGGTTGCACTTATATTACCCAAAGCAACCTTACGAAAGATAGGAGGCCTAGGTAACAAACAACCATGTTTTAGTGCTAATAAATGCCAAACCATGCTATGAAGAAAAAGGGCATTGTATCATGCCCACAATAATCTTGGCACTGGATCTTTCAGGAATTTGACTTGATGTAGACAATAATATGAAAAGTGTTTCAATTTATGAAATTTTTTGTCTCTTTCATCGATACTTAGTTAATAACTTTTCATAAAATTAAGAAAAAAGATTGCATATGTATTTTGATCGGTAAGCTGCAAAGGGCAGTATTTGGTTCGTTTTGGATTACACATTCGAAAGTACTATTGTTTAGCTATTAGATGTAAAATCAACCATTAGCTTTGATTATGGTTTTCCACTTTGATATAAGAGACATCACTTTCCAGGCCACTCACTGTAGCAATAGACCTTTGTAATAACATTGTATTAAACCCTCTAGGAGTAGCAATCACATGGTGATTCTCCATATGGTAAAAGATGATGTCCAATGTGAGCATAAAACTAAAAGGATATGGAATTGAAAGAATGTGTTCATGCTATACATCATAGCTAGTGCCTTCATTCTATTGTAATGTACTTGCCCTACCCTATTGAGCTGCCAACAAACAAAACCAATTGGCTGAACTCATTTTTCGGGTTCACCTAGTGAGAACACCCTTCAAACTATGCGGCCAATGAGGATCTCTTGTAATCCATGTAGACAACGCATGCTTGAGTGTTGGTATGAGAATGTCTGGTTTTTTTGTCCATACAAATATTATGTTTATCTATACAGCTGCCACGTGTCAAGCAATCAATAATAGCATGCATGTTCTATGATTGTATGTATCTCTTTCTTTCTTCTTTCTTTTCCATGGATTTTCGAATAAAAATGTTCCTAAACTAGCAATACAACATGTTCTTTCTAGCAACAAGAAATGTCTGTTGCATCTGTTGTATCACTGCACCATACTTGAGATATGTGTTATATGGATCACAAAGCTTGAAAAACTTCAATGTCGATAAAGTTCAATAGCTATCATGGATCTCAATAAACAAATCGTGAATAGCCAATCAAAAATTAAATCATCCATTCTAATGCAGAATAGCTCTGAAACAAATATGTAAGTAGGCTTTAAACATAAAAATTCAGTTGATCATGGCTGTTGAGACTGAAGGAAAAAAGCTAGATGCACCTTTGATGCACATCAAGTTGCTTCAGTTATCCTCCATAACGCTCTTTGAGTAAAGGCGGTGGCTCTTCTTCCATTATTCTTGGATCTGACTCCAAATGATTCCGTATCGTTGTCTTTCGATCCCCCAAGTAGGTGTGATCTAAAAAGCTATCGTAAGCTTCAACACCAAGGCTTTTTGCTGCCAGGACACTTCAGTTCCAGTAGTGTCAGTACAACATCAAAATCCTTCCTTTAATGTCATAGTTTTAAATTTTAAAACCTCAAGCTCAGAGTGGTCTAATTCAAATACCTTCTACTTGGGACACAACTCAGCTGGATGTGAATTCCCTTGCTTGTGCTGTATGGTGATTAATCTCTTTGACTATCCATAAAGCTCAATGGACACCGGGAATCTAATCAATAAACGATATGTACCTCTGCAGCAACAAATATTGCACTGTGGCATGGTCTACTTCATAATCAGTGCACTGAAGGTGAAGGGGGACACAGTAGGGGCTTGGATCGTCTATGATCCTCTGACAAAGATGCATGTCATAGACGCCTCTCAAGAAAACTGCAGGAATGAAGGATCATGCATTAAGATGAACACGTAAGCAAAATAATTTACTGAGTAAGAGAGAATGCTCTTGCAGCCAACCGCATCTCCAGCTAACAAGTCGGTGACATAAATGCACAACAGTCACCCTGGCATATCGCGAGTGGAGCTCGATATGCAGAAGCATATTCATCCCCTGCTACCCTGGATATCCCAGCAAAGGCTCTTCTGGACCACATAGCATGCGTAAGGCAAATTCAGCTCAATTGCTTTGAGGTAGAGCTGAGAAACATTGCTTCTTTGATTGATTGGCATGTAGGCCTAAGTTAAGACTGGTGACAACAGTCTTGTTCCAAAACATATCAGATAAATTGAGGACAGAATAGGAGGAAAGATTTTGGAAAGGTTTGTAAGCAGCCACTAGGCCATTGAGCTTCCCCCTGCTTCATGACGACTAGTTCTCTACCTGCCCCTCCATTGTTGTGACTGGTCCTCAGCCTGCCCCTACGCATTGCCTTGCTGCCTGTGCCTTTAGTAGGAGGTACATGGTGTTTACCAGGCTTGTTGAGCAACAATGCTTTCACTCTCACTTTCAAGATCCCCGGACCAAGTCTCTTCTCTTTGATTCTTTGGCCCACCTAGCAGGCATGTATGGCAGCCCATGTTGGGGGCTTGATCTATCAGAGGTGGACTGGGCTCTAGTGGAAAGGCTCCAGGGTCTCTTATTGGCATGGATGATTGCAGTAACCAAAAAGCACACAAGCACCAAGAAAAGTGAAAAAGCAAGCTTGATGACCCATGTACCCACGAATAGCACTTTAGCCCGTCATCTGCCTACCTGACATACTACTCATGTTCCCACGAATAGCACTCTACCCATGTTCCCACGAATAGCCCATCATCTGCTTACCTATCCCTAGCGTGCACATGACATACCCCCCTTCCTCAAAGAGATCACTTTTGAGCTCATAAAAACTCAGAATTAGTCAACTTGCTAGAAACAACTCACTATTGGTTGAAACCAATAGACTCAAGGACAATCCCACCGAGAGATCCACCTACTCAAAAACTTCATATGAGCATGAAGTCCTAGTCAAATAGCAACAGCTCTTGTCCAATGAACTAACTGGTAACTCAACTCTGACAATTCTACCAATACCTAAGGTAGGCACATGCTACCAGTACCCAAGATAAGCAACAACCGTCCTAAGGAGTTGTGCCCAAAAGATCTGTCATTTGACTTGCTTGCTTTAATCTTGATGTCCTTTACCATATACTTGAAAAAACCCATAATCTTCTACTGAAGTATAACTACAACAATAGTCTCTTTCCAAACTCGGAAGTGAAATCAAATCTGACTTAAAGTCAAAATATCTGCTTTTCAACCTCGAAAAGCGTAGTCTAGGGCTCAGCATATCTGACCAGTCAATCTCAAAGAAGCTTTGAGTATCAAGAATCAACATTTCAACAGACTTCATTATGATTTAAGCTAGCATCTCCTAATTGTCTATATAAGTAACCTATCTTCCAAGAAAGTAAAAGATGGCTGTGTGTTCATAGCCGCAGAGTCCTAAATAAATCTGGATACTCTGGCATAACCCGGCAGCATGTGATGGATCATCGCATCCCATACCACCATAATACACCCCATACCCACATGCTATGATTACTACAACACTAGTTTGTGGATATGTCACAAACTATCATAAACAGTACATGCAAATGGCTAACCAAAAACCACAAACTGAAAAGATCCCTCAAAATTATAATGCAATTAGAGACTAGGAACTAGCTTTTGGTCCAGGGAATAGATAACATCTATGCACCAGAAACTTCCCTGACTAGCGTCCTAGTCAAAGCATCTATCTATACCCATCAAATCTTGGAAACTAAGCATGTTTCCCAAAACTTTGAACTCGTCAACATCCTAAGATTCGAGATCCCTATGAAAGGATTCTCATTAAACAATTAGCTATGGACATCTAAGACAGCCCCCAAATTGGCAATCAAAAGGTTCCCATGTCTATAAGCAACAAACAATAAAATTCTTAGAATCACGTCCACAAATAAGTGGGTCAAAATCGTAAAAGTCAACCTTATGACAAGCATAAGAAAAGAATGCATTGAATTTAGCCCGAAATCGGGTGAGTACAAAGAAAGGCCGAGATGCTTGGAGATCAAGTGCGAGATCTCTTATGCTTATAAAGAACATGGTATTGACGCAATGCTTCTAAGACACATTCTTGACATTTATCACAGTGTGACCCTTCAATCACATACTTCTAATTCTGTGGAGTCTGATAATATCTAAGAGATTCCCAAAGCTCTTCTTGCAAATACTCCATCTCCTGAAGGACAGATTTCAGTCTTCGTGGAATGAGTTTTGACGTGACAAATCCACAAGACAATAATCCAAGGAAGGAGTCTTGTTACTGTGGCGGCTCACCATTGCCGAAAACTCATGAAGGTTGAAACTGCAAGCTGCAAACTGCTTCAATTCTGCCCACCACGTGTGCAAGGAAGGGAAATCGTCCACTAGAAGATGATGGCTGACAGAAATGGTAGAGGAGGAGGATAGCATAGTGGACGAAGAATTCAGCGGGGAAGAAGAAGCATCTACAAAGTTTGCGCTGAGAAGTGACGGGTAGAGACGGCAAGTCGCAAGAGAATCTCAGCCAAAGGAGCTAGTAATGATGGCAAAACCTGAGAGAAGAATGCTCGGTGCAAGAAGCGAGAAAGAGTTGTAGTAGTGCTGCGATGAAGTAGACTGTGCGCTGCAGAAACTGTCCTGGAATCCCTTCTTGCAAAATCACAATGAAGATAGGCTGTGCAGGGCTCTGGACAAGGGAGGGTGGGGGTTTTAAAGCTGCTGGCCCAAGCTTTTACCTCCAAAAAAGCTTCCAAAAATTAAAAACAAATTTCGTTTTTTTTGGAAACAGGTTGTTTTTCCAAAATCTTCTCCTATTTTGGAAAGCATAGCTTTCCAAAAGATCTCTCTCTAAGCAGAGGCTACTGCTGTTGGCAATTAAAGCTCCCAAAAGCAATTCCCAAAAAAGCAAATTCCTAAAAGCATGGCCAGCCACTTGTGCCACACTTTGGCTCTTCTCCCTGACCAGGTCCTTGCCACTCTTTAGAGCTCAGCTCCCATCGCTCCTCTCCGGGAAAAATTTCACATCTAGGATTCATCTTTCCTAGACCAACTTGCCATCTTTCCTGCTAATCCCCAATCCGATTTCTCAACGACTGCAAGTTACTGCTCTTCTTTCCCAAGATTCTTGGCGAATTCCTCCCTCTACCACAAGGTGTTCTTGCATGACAATCAAGAAAATTCACATCCCAACAAACTACTGCAAAATCTTCAGCAACAACTGTGAATTGTCTCCTAACCTGGAATTCGCCACTCCAACATACCTCGCGTCACTTCAACCACGATCGAGATCATCCACGATAGGGCAGTTCTCATACCATCTGTCACACCTTCACAGGATCTATCCCTATTGGAACCATGGTCAACAACACCAAAATCATATGCAAGATCCTGACTCCATCAGCCCCACCGAGCCCAAGCTAGAGAGCCTCGTGGAAATTGCCAGCCCTGCAAGCTAAACCTCACCCTTGGTGTCCCATACCACCTGGTGAACAGCTACCCTGGTAGCTCCTAGCTTTGCTCTCTCACTAGCCAGTTAGTGCAACTATGGCCCTGGCCCTCTCTTTATAGCCGCCGCAGGGAAGAGTGCTCGCCAAGAAAAGCGAAAAATCCTGCTAACCATGTTCCCACGGATAACACTCTAGCTCGTCATCTACCTGCCTGTCCCTAGCATGCACATGACATCTATGATGTCCACATAGCATCCTGTTTGCTGCCCATGTGGCAGCCCCAAAAACCTTGCTTTTGTCCTATGATCCACCCCCCCAATGCACTTCCCATTTGGGGGCTCACAGGTGGGGAGGTGACCAACCCTAATCCAATGAATCAATGCCAGTGCCCTATCACAGGCTTCATGCCACCCTAGCACTAATCACAGCCGGAGCCGCTCTTTATTGAGATCCTCTTATCGGTCCGGTGGACATGATTCCTCAGACAGAATACACAGGATCACCATAGTGATACCACACTACAGAATTTTCCGTCTCCCCATGAGTTCATATATTTGATATTTGTGTTTGTGTTTGTAGTTGTCTTGGGTGAAGATGCCCGCTTAGTGGCTCCACCCATTCAGCTCATTGTATCTAGTCTTTTTCACAGCCTTCAACGAACTCTCCACCGTGACGAACTCCCACGGCCATCTCCTCCCACAAAGAGATCTCTATCTCTCTCTAAAAGTCTCTCTAAAACAGATAAGGTTGGGTCCCCTAACTGTGGTTAGGTAACTATTGTGAGGTCACGTTGACCCAAGTTAAGTGGGCTGGTTAGATTGTTGCCACGCCACTCTACTAGCCATATCACCACCGACTGACACGTGGCAGCCGACTGCCACGTCAACCTTATCCATCCACGTCAACAGCCAAGTCGCCACGTCAACAGATGCAGTCAAAGTCAATCCCACGTCAGCACTGTCACGTCACCGAGTCCACGTCATAATTGCTCACATCATTAGTGTCACATCACCAACCTGCCAACTCATCAGTCCAGTCAGTTGTCATCTCATCAGTGCCACGTGGCACTTTGACCCTCTACAGGCACAGTTATCACTCTATAGGCACATTGTGCACCTTGCATGTGCACAAAGGTGCCACCTCAGCACACTGCTCTGTCCTATGATCTGTCTTTGCTACCGTACAGGTAGTGATGCCATTTTTCAAAAGCATGGAGGATAGCCAACATCTCCTTGACATCCAATTTCTTGCTTTCAAAAGCAATTATCCCGTGTTCCTGTCTTAGCACAACCCCTAAGCCTTTGCCATTGGCATCTGCCTCCACAATGAAAGTACGTGAAAAATCAGGACATACCAACACCAGGAGCATGAGTGAGGGCGAATTTCAGGTCTTCAAAGCTGCGTTGTGCATTTGTAGACCACATAAAAGCATCCTTCTTCAATAGGTCTGTCACAGGGGCTGCCCTCTTGGCAAACTTGCGAATAAAGTTTGCCTGTAGAAGGAAGCAAGACCTAGAAATCCCCTCAACTGAGTAGGGTTGCATGGCTGCGGCCAATCCTCAATTTATTTCACCTTTGCAGGATCCACTCAAATGCCATCCTTGCTCACAATGTGACCAAGATACTCAACCTCTTGTGCCATAAAAGTGCATTTGCTGGCTTTAGCATAAAGCTGATGCAATTTCAAAATTTCCAGCACTTGCTTGACATGTCTGATGTGCTCCTGCTTATCCTTGCTGTAAATGAGGATGTCATCAAAAAATACCAGCACATATTTGAAACGGAGAGGCTGCAAAATCTTGTTCATGAGTGCCTAGAAGGTAGCTGGTGCATTGGTCAATCCAAAAGGCATCACCTTGAACTCATACAGTCCCCTCTCTGTGCGAAAGGCTGTCTTGTGCTCATCCCCAGCTTTCATTCTAATCTAATGATAGCCGGACCTCAAATCAATCTTAGTGAAAAACTGAGCACCCTTGAGTTCATCCAACAGGTCATCCATCCTGGGGATTGGAAACTTGTTTTTGATGGTGACCTTATTCAAGTCTCTGTAGTCAATGCACATACGGTAAGAACCGTCCTTTACTAGGAGCATAGGGGATGCAAAAGGAGAAGTGCTATGAGTGATGAAACTATTCTGAAGTAAGTCCCTCACTTGAGTTGCCACTTCCTCCTGTTCTACCTTAGAGAGTCGGTATGGGGCCTTATTGATTGGCTCACTGTCAAGTTCCATAACTATGGCATGATCTACATCTCTTCTTGAGGCAACTGTGATGGCAAATCAGCAAACACATCTGCAAACTCTGAGAGCAATCTCTGCATATCACAATCATCAACATGGGGAGTGCCACCCTCTTTAGTTACTGACACATTTAATGTATATATGGCGCTGCCCCTCTTGAGCTCTCTAGCCAACTGCCTTGCTGAAATGACCTGCGATTTAGGAGCTGCAATACCATGCAATGTAATTGATCTGTCCCTGTGGACAAAGCTGAGTGTTAAGGCATTGAAATCCATGCTGATTTTGCCCAGTGATTGCAACCAATCACAGCCCACGACAACATCTATTGGGCCCATGTCAAGTGCCAAGAGATCACCTGCAAATGTATAGTCATCAGAGAACTTAATCCTTGCATCTTGACAACAAGATCTACTGATCATATGCTGTCCATTGGCCACTTCTACTCTCAGCCCATGGTCTATCTCAGTAGCAATCAGTCCCACCCTCTGTAAGGTCTTGCAGTTAACAAACTTATGGGTGCTACTGCTGTCCACCGACACATGCACAATCCTGCCATTAATTATCCCTGTCAACTCTCTCTCTCTCTCTCTCTATATGATAATCGAGCTGAGATGCCATGTGCACTCCTCAACTCTCTGGCCTATCCAGATGCTGTAAGTCTTTTTTACATTTTGCACTTTGTCCCATAGACCCGCGAGGTCTCCTGAGGACATTAATATGACTCTCTCTCTCTCTCCCCGTCGCTCAGCCCCCCCCCTCCCCGTCGCTCAGCCCTCCCCCTCCCCGTCGTCCGTCGCTCAGCGCCCCCCCGCCCTCCCTCCCTCCCCCTCCCCGTCGCTCAGCCCTCCCCCTCCCCGTCGCTCAGCCCTCCTTGTCGCTCAGCCCTCCCCCTCCCCGTCGCTCAGCCCTCCCCCCCCCCGCCCTCCCTCCCTCTCTCTCCCCGTCGCTCAGCCCCCCCCTTCCCCGTCGCTCAGCCCTCCCCCTCCCTGTCGTCCGTCGCTCAGCGCCCCCCCGCCCTCCCTCCCTCTCTCTCCCCGTCGCTCAGCCCCCCCCCTCTCCGTCGCTCAGCCCTCCCCCTCCCCGTCGTCCGTCGCTTAGCCCCCCCCCGCTCCCTCCCTCCCTCTCTCCGTCGCTCAGCCCTCCCCTCCCCGTCACTCAGCCCTCCCCCTCCCCGTCATCCGTCGCTCAGCCCCCCCCCTCCCCGTCACTCAGCCCCCCCCCTCCCCGTTGCTCACCCCCTCGCACTTGCAGCCCCGACCCACCCCCCCCCCTTTTTTTTTTTTTTTTTTTTGGGCAGCCCCAACCCCAACTTTTCTTTTTAATTTTAATATCTCTCTCTCTCTCTCTCTCTCTCTCTCTCTCTCTCTCTCTCTCTCTCTCTCTCTCTCATCGCGCATTGGCAGCGCTCGCCATCTCCCGCTTTTCAATGTTGCCGGCTTCTCGTAATTAAAAATGGCCGACACCGTCAAGCATGTTACAGAAGCAACAACAGCAACAACATCAATGGCCGCCACGACCGAGATGCTGCACTATAGTAGAAGAGGACTCGCATCTTCTACAAAGGACAGTGCACTGCCCGCACTTGCCGCACTCCCAGTCGCAAGTACACTGGTTTCAGCTCCATTGTCTCATCTTCTGCCCAGCGCAGTGTCCACACTCCCAGTCGCAGGTTCATCGGTTTCAGCTCCATTATCTCATCTTCCGCCCATAGCTACTTTGTACCCGCAGTTTTTTTCACCCCTCCCCTCTCAGGTTCCTTCTTCTCCTACCCCTTCTCCACCCTTTTTTCTCTCCCTCTCACAGCCCTCTGTCACCTCTTCCCCTTTGTTACCTATTTTACCTACTTTGCCAGAGGTTACCTCCTCCTCATCCTCTCTACAGACTTTACCCATCCCCTCCTCTTCTTCCCCGGTACCCGCTTTCTCTCCCCCTTTCCAGCCTTCTCCTTCATCCCCGCTACCCACCTTACCGGTTTCCCCCCTGTCTCCCTCTCTTTCTCCTTCCATGCCTTGCACTGTTTGTCCTTGCCGCCACATCCTGCCAGAGCTTCAGCACTTTGAGACCCATCTCCGAGCTGCACTTCAGATGCTTCACAGCAAGGACGAGACCATTTCTCTACTTACGGCTCAGGTTGCATCTCTTGCTGATCGAGTGACACAGCAGGATCGGGAGATCTTATCTATTAGGACAGATCTTCAGGTCTTATAGGCGACCCATAGGACTCTTGCTGGAGAGATTCATGGACACACAGAGCGAGTGCAGCAGATCGAGACTCGCGTTCAGCACATGGACACATCTCCCACTACAGCAGTAGCAGCGGTTGAGGAGCGTTTGACCTCCCTTTAGACAGAGGTCCAGAGAGCCACAGAGTGGGTGGATGTCGTCCGCCGTCAGCCATCACAGCCTCAGAGATCTATTGTATCAGCTACATTGGTCGAGTCACAGCAGAGGGCCACAAAGGCCCTCAACATTCGCATTCGTGGTATCTTGCCCTCGGCGACAGAGTCCACGATGACACAGGCTGTGACCTTTGTCTCTCAGACATTGGGAGTACAGGATCATGGCTTAGAAGGAGCATATAGAGTCGGGAGGGATCCTACTAGAGAGCAGCCCCTCATTATCAGATTCAGAGATGCCCAGGCACGTCTAGCTGCCCTCAGGAGGAGAGGGACACTCAGAGACCACCCACAGATTTCCATGGACGAGGATCTGACCCAGATACAGGTTGAAGAGCGCAAGGCGCTCATGCCTCAGAGAGATGTAGCCCAAGCTCAGGGCAAGTGGGCAGTGATTAGGGATGGCAGACTCATCACAGGCACCTTGAGGCGTGCTCCCACAGTGCTTAGAGATGGCAGACCAGCAGATATAGCCCCACCTCCACCTCCTGCCCCGTCCGCTTGACGGGACAGGGCCCATGGGACACACCACCCGTCAGATAGTCTACGCATCGCTGTATGGAACTGCAATGGTTCTTTTACAGCACAACCAGGCAATCTACGGGGGGCATTCTTTGGGAGAGATATCATCTTTTTCACGAAGACACACGAGAGTCCAGAGAGACCTTTGCCACGAGTGACAGGGTATACATGGAGATCTGCCTTCAGGCAGCACGCCCGGACATTTGGAGTGAGAGGATCTGGAGGAGTGGCCATTTTGTACAGAGAGCATCTCGATCGGATCATCACAGTGGAGAGAGCAGATTCACATGCCCGATTCTTGTGGGTACGCATCTGCCGCAGGGCCCCTCAGCGAGATCTTTTTATTGCAGTTTGCTACTTCCCCCCGGCGCAGTCGATCTATTCTTCCACTGGACCAGGCCAGTCCATATTTGAGGATCTCTCAGCGGACATTGCAGATTTTTCACGTCGCGGAGAAGTCATCCTTTTAGGAGACTTCAACGCGAGGACCTCAGATAGACAGGCCCTCACTTATGACTTCATGGAGGATCCGGTCATACTCCCAACATTTCACGATGATAGCCTCTGTCGGACTTCATCAGACTGCACAGTACATCCCACAGATCAGGGACGTCAGCTACTGGAGCTCCTCACCTCGCACAGTATGGTCATTTATAACGGCTTGTCCAGGTGGCCACAGTCTTCCATGCCTACATTCTCTTCTGCTTCTGGGCGTGGTACTAGTGTTATCGACTACATCATAGGTCCCCCGACTCTAGTCCCTTCCATCCATAGCCTTACTGTTAGCCCCTTCATGCCCTCTGCCGACCATGCACTCATCCACTTTACTTTGACTCATGTCTCCCATGACCCACCTCCCCCTCGTTATCACGACCGCCAACCCTACTATGAGGTTCATTTCGACCACCAGTTCGATGATGTATATAGCCAGAACCTCAGCCGCCTACTCCGTCCTCATCTATTAGATGCTCTACCATCCACGCGGGACCGGTGGGAACTTGTACATACTTCACTCGTTTCTGCCGCTCACATGTCGTTCCCTGCCACATGTCATTCGTCTAGTCCCCCACCGGTTGGTCTTGTTCCTTGCAACGGTTGGTATGACGAGGAGTGTAAGGAACTCCGCAGGAAACTTCACCTTGAGACCAAGGAGAAGTGTCCCCTCCTTGCCGAAACCAAGAGAGACTACAAGTGGTTGGTTAGGCGCAAGAAACGCCAATTTCTAGCCCGGAATGAGGAGGAACTGAGATGCTTGCTTTTCAGCTGTGACTCCAAGGAATTCTGGAGAAAATTCCTCCGCTCGAAGTCTCAGAGCCCCCTCACAGATCCACGTGTCTGGTTTGCATATACTTCAGCTCTATACGATGTTCCAGATCAGCCAGATATCGATTTATCCCACTCCCCTAGGCCAGCTTCATCTAGTCTCTTCACACCGCGGAGAGTGTCCGTGCAGCAGTCCACCGATTGAAGAACGGGAGAGCTAAGGATCATGATGGATTGCAAGCGGAGTATGTAATCCATGGGATTGATACCTTAGATTTTGTTCTCTCCCGTCTCTTCAATGAGTCTGTTTGTACAGGCCTACCACAGTCCTGGTTAGGCAATACCATAGTTCCTATTCACAAGTCGGGGGACCCTATGGAGCCGTCGAATTACAGGACCATCATGATTGGCCACGTTATGGCCAAGATCTATGCATCAGTTTTGGAAAGCCGTATAAATGACCATGCCGAGACGACAGGACTCAGAGCTAGAGGGCAGGCTGGATTTCGCAGGGATTATTCGACACTTGACCACATTCTCACACTCAGGGCACTGGTAGAGGAGGCGAAGTCACGAAGGCAACGGCTTTATTGTTGCTTCGTGGACTTCAGGAAGGCATTTGACACAGTTCCGCGATTCAGATTGTTTCAGAGGATTCACGAGATGGGCTTCAGTGGAGAAACACAGTGGGCTATCATGGCTTTGTATGAGAGGGTCACTGGTCGGGTTCGGACACGTGAGGGGCTCTCAGAGGAGGTATGCAGCACGATTGGGGTGAAGCAAGGTTGCCCGCTCTCTCCTACTCTCTTTGGACTATATATTGATGAGCTAGAGATGTTCGTACAGATGACAGGCGGTGTGGGCTCTACTCTCTCAGGATCCTCCATTCCTATCCTCCTGTATGCGGACGATGTGGTTCTCATTTCCTCTACTGCTCAGGGCCTCCAGGCACATATTGAGGCACTCCACAGGTTTTGCCAGGACAGGGGATTGACCGTAAACCTTGGCAAGACCAAGGTTATGGTTTTCAACACCTCTAATCGTATCTACAGCACGGATGAGTTTTGCTTCACTTCTGACAGACAGCCCATTGAGCTTGTTAGAGAGTACACTTATTTGGGGGCAGTTTTCAGGGGACCGATCTTTACCATGACATATGCAGCACGAGATAGGATTAGTAAAGGGTATGCTTCGTTGGCTCATCTTGAGCGTCAGTGTTTTCAGTCCCACTTTCAGCATCCCAATACGAAATCCCTGCTATTTGACACATTGGTGAGACCAGCTGCGATGTATGCATCTCCTTTCTGGGCAGGAGACCTTAGCGCTGCAGATTGGAGACGAGTAGAGAGGTTACAGATCATCATGTTCTCTCGGCTCATTAGGGCCAAGGCTACAGTTCCGCACGAGATCATGCTAGCAGAGTTTGGAGCTACTCCCCTTGCATTGGATGCAGCGTTTTAGTCGGTCATGTATTTGCACAGGGTTAGGGAGTTTGGAGACTCAGCAGCAGGCAGAGCTCGGTTGCCATGGTTAGCACTTGCATCTTCTATGGAGTTGGCACGATCTGGGGCCCGATATTGCTGGTACTTCAGACTCACTAGGTGGCTCACATCTCTTGGACTAGACATGGATAGACTGCCTCGCTTCCGATACAGCATAGATGCCCCTCATCTCGAGTTGACTCGCCACGAGCTTAGTCAGGTCACGAGAGCAGACTTGCTGCAGCTTCATACGTACCGCACTTGGATTTATCCCACGCAGCTTCCGACGAAGATGGACACATATCGTGACCACTTCCTTTGGATCTCAGAGGATGGATTTGTCATTCCACTAGGCTACACAGGTATCCACATGTCCCACTCACTGAGGATTGCCCTTGGCCAGCTTAGAGTCTCTTCGCATCAGCTCGAGATAGAGGCTGGTAGGATGCGACGCATGGAGGATGGACGGCGTCCAGGCCGAGAGACCAGGATCTGTGCCCTTGTTGCACCATGGGAGAGGTGGAGCCAGAGGAGCACTTCATTTGCAGATGCCCGCTATATTATGAGATCAGAGGGAGATTCCACTGTCTCTTCACGGATGGCTTTGGACCTCTCTCACGAGTGATGGATTATGAGGATCAGCATTGCCTAGCTCTTTATGTCAGGGAGGCCACTATGCTTCGACGACACTACCTCAGAGACCATCAGCACAGACCGGAGCATGATAGAGCCCAGCCCGATAGAGCTCAGACACACGCTATACCAAATGACAGGTATCAGGAGGAGCACGAGGAGGTCAGAGCTCACACAGGACACATGCCTCCACCCTGTGGATGTACATATGAGATGGTTTGTAGACGCCGCAGGATCTTGTTACATAGGGGACGTACTCGCCGCTTCATCTCCAGACGATCCAGGATGATGGCAGCTTTTCGGAGGAGACTTACTCATGGAGATCTCGTCCCACCAGCCGCTCACCTCACTTTTGCTCACATTTGTACTCTCATAGCAAGAGGCAGAGTCGATGGACAGGATTTCCAGTATTATTTTGGTTCTCAGACTCCGTGACACCTGGACTTGTATCTTTGCATTGACATATTGTACTCATCCCCCCATTTTGCACCCAGGGGCGGTTTCCTTGCATCTAGCTTACTTTGTATTTAGGCTCGGATTTGACATTATGTACTTTCACTTGCATTGTATTGCGTAGCACTTAGATGATATTCGACGATGCCTCTTCTTTGTGGCACGTTGATTTTGTGCTATCTTGTACGCAGAGTTCTTGATGTCCCATGGGCCCATTTTGGCCTTTAGTGGACAATAATACACTTTCTTTCTTTCTTTCTTTCTCTCTCTCTCTCTCTCTCTAAAAACTAGTTCACATGATCTCCAGGTAGAGCAAGGTAGATGGGCAAGACCCCGGATCCTCAGAGAGGAAAGAACCTGCCCCATAGGGGAAGTAGAAGGATTTGGGGATAGCAGAGATCTAAAAAATCTACTGTAGAGCCTATGCACGCATCAGAGAAGGATATGAAACAATCTACCAAAGCAACCAGCCAAAAAGCTAGGAAGCTACTTGAAAGATATTTGAAACATCACAATAAGCTACTGGGTCTAGCACACAAGCTAGCCCAACAAGTACTCAAGACATGACAAATTGTAATATTCTCTCACTCGATGTAAGGGATCACTACTAGTTGGCAGCGATCGCCAGTGCCATAGATCCTAAAGGGTCTCCCACGGACTTTAATACTATCATATCATATTCTCTCTCTCTCTCTCTCTCTGTATGTGATCAAGGTATGGTTGAAACAGAAGAACACATGGTAATGATATGCCCTCACTATGCACACATTAGGGAAGAGTTCAATCACCTCCTTGAGGGACATAACAAACTGGCTGATTTGCTGCATAAAGGGTCACCTTCAGCTTTAGGAACATTTGTGTATAAGCTCTTCAAGCATAGGAATCCACCTGAATCCTAGAAGGTGGTTTCTCTTTCCACCCTCCCATCTTCGGGAGGAGCTTTCATGTACTTGTGATATTGTATTGCCCAGGTCCCATAGGCCGGTTTGGTCTTCAGAGGACGATAATATATTCTTCTTCTTCTTCTTCTCTCTCTCTCTCTCTCTCTCTCTCTCCTGTTATTTCTTGAAAACATGTACAAGAGAAAATATTGCAAATTCCTCCAAATGATATCAATTAAACGTCAAAGGACTATTGGACGTTTCTTTGAGAACTGCCTTGGAAACATGTACTAGAGCAAATATTGCAAATTCCTCCAAATGATCTCAATAATTCAAAGGACTATTGAGACCCATGTTTTTCTTTGAGAACTACCATGGCTCTATATACAAAATGGAATCTGGTACTTGCAGTACAAAGTTGATTTTGAAAGATAACTACATATATTCTCACTCACCAATGCCGAAGATAAACGCGACATGGAAGAATGTCATCCCGCCAAATCTTATCAATTCCATATTTACCATAACGTTTATGGAACTCCTCTTTGCTCCCTGGACCGAAAATAGAAATCAATAAAACCACATTCTATGGGATAAATTCACTATTCTCAATTGTATGAAATCCATTAGCCATACAACATCAAACATCCAAAAAATCATTACCTAACACTAAATCAAATTAGACCTTGCAATTTTTTAAAGAAAAAATCATGTTTAATAAATACCCTTGAAATCATGCTTGGAAACATAGATCTACAATATTCAGCAGAAGACGCACCTTTGCAGCGAAATTTGTGATACTCTTCATCACTGTAGTGGCTGCACACCACCTGTAAGCATCTTCACTGGATGTAAAGTCCACCAAAATATTCATTTAGAATCAATGAATCCCTAGATGTTTTTGTAGTATCAAACACAGTATGTACCACTGGCTGAGATGCAGGAGTTCCATCAAAAGATTCCGGAATGACCTGTACCCACAATTTTGCGAGGTTCAGGATCAGTCTCCATGGGAAAGGTATGCTGATCTTTACATCTAATCCAATTCACAATTATCCCAAATCCCATCTTTTAAAGGAAAAAACAGCGGTGCAATTTTAATAGTCTGCACAATCAACTCGTTAAGGAATAGCTACTATAACTACCTCACCGTGCCCAACGTTAGGTGTAGAAGATGTAACACACACATTCTCACGCATGCACTCCCATCCAATTACTGACACATTATCATGCAATTATACAATGGTTTTCCTGCAAAGTCTCCATCAAGACTGCAAAGATGAATGGAAGGCTCATTATCATGAATGCTAATGAAAAAATTAGTCCCCATCTGTTCATCCAATCTATGATCCTAAAGATAAACAATCAATGTAAAATCAGCTTGGCTTTGTTTAAACCCATGAAACACGTTGGGTATTCAAACACAAGAAATGCTTCAACTATGGAGAATATACTGTGATGTCAAATCCATTGGTAACTCACAAGCTGATGGGTTTCTCGAGGTGTGGCCAGCGGTATTCTCTTTCTTATCGCAGAGTATGTTACAAGGTATGCATCTATTTACCCCTCCAGTGACTTTTCTATACCTATCTCAAGACAGGGACCTAGCAAAAATGGCCATTCATATGATGTATCTATTTGATTTTTCAAAACTGTTGTTTCTTCTCCCCTACATGATGTAATCTTCCGAAAATAATATGTTCGCTTTTTCAAAAGAAATGCTTTGACTATGCTAAGATTCTCTTCCTGCTCACGATTCAAAATATTATTTGGACAGAAACTCAAGAAACTTGCTAAGTCACCCCATATTGCGAAACTGAAACAACAGTTATTGTGACTACTTTGCTTTGAACATCAAACCTACCGCAAGAAATCGAAATTCATGTTCTCTCTCAATAAAAGCAGGTACCTGCAGATAATGCAAAAGCTGTATTAACATTTATAAATCAAGAATGACATCACAAAACTTCTCTCTTTCTTCTTCTTTTCTGTCCCTCATAATTTCTCCCTCTCTCTAGCAAAAATTGATATTTAAAGCAAATGGACAACCAATGGCAACCTCCACACACGTAAAGAGCTAAAAATGCCTCCTCACTTAACTAAAAGACACCCACAGCTAATAGAATGCAGCTGGCATTGCTTGCATCCAGCACATCATGCTAGGAGTTAAACCACTGTATTGTGCAGTATATCCGAAATATTCAGTGTTTTCTTCTGTTCACTTAACAAATAATTCTTTTGTACATATACTATTGAGCCATCCTTGTTTTGCAAGCCTTTTTAAAGAGCTGTTTGCATGTCTATAGAGTACATTTTCTTGCCCATAGGATGTTGCAAATCACAAAATAGGGAGGTTGTATGAAGGCAGTGGATGATGCCTCAAAAAGATGCCTCCACTTGAAAACTAAGGCCAAAAGAAATATGAAGACCCAGCTTGAAGCTCAAGGACGCCTGCTAGTTTGTGTGGACAGACTGGACAGCCACGGGTGCCTTTGAAACCTTGAAGAGAAAGAATGAAGCTTTAACAAAAGTAATGGAAGATCAACCATCCACCATCAAAGCGTTCCTGTTGGAGATCTAGGAACTTAAGCGGGGAGCCCTAGGGGGAGTTGACCCCGTGCATTTGAGGTCTTAAAGGATGAGGATGCAGCACTCAAGAAATGCTTGGAGGAACTTAAAGCCACTTATGGGCAAGCCTTGAAGAATTCAAGAAAATGGAAGAAACAATTGCAATCAAATTGGAAGAGCACTCTAAACAGGTAGTTAGAGGGCACAAACCTAAGAGGGTCATTCAGGAGACACTTGAGGAGGATACAAAAAAAAAAAAAAACAGTGCCTTGAATCTCAGATTGATGATAAAACAGATGACACAAAAACCAGCTCACTTGATACAGCTAGGGATTTCTTGTATGAGAAGTTGAGGTGGATAAGGGGCAGATTGAAAGTGCTCAGAGAGTTGGACAGGATGTCACCTGGAAAAAACCCTTGATTATTAGATTCAAGAATGCTAAGGTAAGATAGGAGATCCTCATGAAAAGGCATAGCTGAAGGGAACTATTTTTCATCATCAGGACCTCACATTGATGCAGTTTGAGCAGCACAAGGAAGGGCTCAAGAAGGTCTTCAGGCTAGGAGTTTGGGAAAATGGGGAGTGTATAGGAATGGGAATATCATTATTCAAGAATATAAGGTCCCACAATTTAGGGATGTGAGACCTCCCACACACTCTAGTAGTTATGCTTTGGAAAGTGAAGGGGGGACCTTACTCCGCAAATTTTCAGGAGACATACCAGGGAATGGATCTTGTGATAGACTTAGCCAATGTACACACATATATATGGTATCAGTACACTAGATGGAGACATACAGATGGAGGAACGCTGGGATCGGGAGGCATAGCAATCTTGGTCCACTCACACTAGCAGCCCCACGTCATTGTTTTCAGGTTTAATGCCAAAAACGTACATTCTAGGAAGATGCCATCCTACTCTTGCAAGCAGATATTATGCATGACTTTCAGCACATATATAAAGATATATATATAAGCATGACCTTGTCACACTATTGGGACAATGAGAGCAAATGGGAACAAGAAAACAGCCAGCTTCTATTGATTGAACTCTCACAATCAGAGAAGGACAACATACATAAAACGTGTGTGCCGAAATACTCACACGAACAAGACACTACAAACACATAATGTTAAAATCATAGGGTCTATAAACCCTATGATGAGTAAACAGTGCCATGTGGTGGGCTTAAAAAATTTAATGGCCCATTGTGATGATACGCTGCCCAGACACACAGATCTCACAGTACAAGGTCTCAAGGACCAGGTGCCAGTTTGATGTCAGATTGGAACAGACCTCTGAGGCAAGGTGCTTTGTAGGATCCAAGCTATCCTCAGTTTCTAAGGGGGAGACAGCTGGATGGTCATCGATCAGATGGATGATGGCCTTGACATTTATGGAGTCAACCAGATGGTGAACTTTGTGCATGACCTATTGATTTTACCTACATTGCAGAAGAAGCTGGCATGCTCGTGATTGGGATTTGCAGTACCATAGGCGGTCGGTGCTGTGCAGACAAAACTTGTGTTCCATGATGGCTTGCCGGTATGAAGCTAGACCTGGAGGAGCAGAAGTTATGGAATCATATGTAAACTTAGGGTGCATTTTCACAAGCCCCAAGTTACCATAAAACCGGCAGTTCAAAGGCACGGTTGACTAGAGGGCATGGGCATGCCTTACTGTTGAGATTGCAGAGACAGTGTGCAGAGGCACATTTCCAGAACGTGCACACGAGATCACTCCTCTTTGATTACCTAGTCTGACCAGCAGCTTAATAGGCAGGTGCTTTATGGGTAGAAGACCTCAGGACAGGATGAGTGGAGCAGTATTGAGAGGCTCCAGGTAATGATGTTGTCCCGTATGATCTAGGGGAAAAGATGTACTCCACATGACATTATCTGAGTAGAGTTTGGAGCAAGACCCCTCCACACAGATGCCTCTTTCCATATCAACACCTATCTATATCAAGTCAGTCGATTCGGATGGACACATGCAAGCCTGTCTCAAGTACCAGGGGCTGCAGGTAGTAAGAGCACTAGCCTCTTTCTATTTATCTTGCAAGGCAGTGTTACGTGCATGTCACCTTCAAGCTTTCCCACACCTGGTGACACCCTGTTTGACCACTGCTACTTAATGATGTCACAGCTGCGCTAAGTGAGGGCTTGGGAGGACCCCCTATCTCTCCCTTTGACGTGTAGGAAGGTTGTTTGAGCGGCAGCCTGCTCTTTTGTTCTAGATCACCTAGTGGAAGGCTGATGAGTATGGCCCTTTGTGCCCTTTGGTTCTTGCAGCATTGCCTAGTTCTTGTATAGACATAGCATAGGGAAGAGAGGCATGCGACCCCCTTCCCTTCTTCCTCGTCTCATAGATGCAGCTCTGGGGAGACCTTGCACGGCCCTCCCTTCTACTTGCAACAGCTCACCTAGGAGAGAACCTAGCAATGTTACCTCCAATAGTACGGAGGGGAGTGAATAGATGCACAAACACTAGTAAGCGCGGCACATCCATGAGGTGACACATTGGGGAGAGCCTCTACCATCTGACACTAGTAGGACTCACCAACACCCGATCAAACAAACAAATTAATCAATATCACACACAATCGGTGTGTGGATAAAATTGTAAATAAGGTTTTCATTTATTGCATGCTAGTGGGTAGGCACATAGTCTTGCACACAGTCAAGTTGTTTTGATTTTGGGCTCTCTGAGCACCCTTCTATCAGAAGGATATTCACTGATGTAAAAAATCTTGAGTTTATGAATGGCTTTTTTTGCAAGGTTTCGGTGGGAAATGATGATGTGCAGTGTGGGTTCACCAGACACTCCAGAGCATGGTATCCAATCTGGCGGTATGTTTGTTATGGGATGACATACGTCTTTCATGGTTGTCCCGAGTCATTATGTGTATGAGGGCATGAGCATTTTTTGTCATGGGTGTCTTGTAAATTCACTACGTGTCGGGATTGTGCTCATCATATGTGGTAGTCTAGGCAATTAAGCACTACATGTTGGTGGCAAGCATTTGTGTGCACTAAGTCTATTATGTGGGCATTAATACCTTGGTATTAAGTATGAAAGCGGGTGGAAGAGTGGTAAAAGGGCCAGTGATGACGTGGCTCATATCAAGAAAGGCATGCATGCATGTGGCTACGTGATGAAAAGGGGACACTTCTAGTTGATGAGCTGGATACGTGAAGGTGACGGTGGGAGCTTCAGAAATGGAAGGCCGGGGGTGGAGGAGACAGTGGAAGGAAGGGACTGTGTGAGCACCTCTGTGGGATCCGACAAGCTAGCTGAGGGCAGTTGGTTGAGGCTGGAGTGTCGGTATGACGAGAGAAGAGGAGGCTGCAGTGTTGGGGACAGCGCAAGAGAAGATCTCAGATGATGGGCTTTGGGCGACTTTGTAGGAGGCTGGTAACCATGACGACGTGTGAGCTTTGTGAGCTACAGAGAGACAGGCTGTGGTGTCGTTTCTGATTACCTGGAGGCTCCTAGATGGTAGATGGTAGAGACGATACTTTGCAGGCTGAAAGGTTTTGGGAGGAGGTACGTGAGTTCTGGGCGCTCTGTGTGCAGAAGAGTAGCTACAACGGCTCGTGGATCCGGCTGGAAGAGTAGATGATAGCTCTTGCTGGGAGGTTGGGTGTAGCTGCTTGTGTATGAGCGACTCTATTGTGGGGGCTGGGATACCTTGGATGAAGAGAGAAGCCGCGACACTAGAGTTCTTGATGTGAGGCCATGAATCATCACGTGAAAGAGGTCGGGCTGTTTGCTCTTGCTAGAGTCTTGAAGAGACTTGGCTATGGCGTCGCTAAGAAGCAGGCCGGAAGTGTCTTGATCATTGGCATGAGTGGTCTGTGAGTTGAGAGGCTGAGTGTAACTAAAATTCCATGAAGGAGACAAGAAATGGGTTATTTGCTGATGCTAATGTGTGGGGTTAGGAAGGAATATCTGAATCGGAGACGCAGCCAAAAAGAGCTGATTGAGAAGATCTCTCTTCTTTTGGATTTCTCTAACAGATCCTATTCATTCTATGATGGAAATTGATGAGAAATTTCATCTCTCTCTCTCTCTCAGCCTCGCCCTCAGCCGCTGCCTCACCCCCCCTCAGCCTCGCCCTCAGCCGCTCCCTCAGCCTCGCCCTCAGCTGCTCCCTCACGCCGCTCAGCTCGCCCTCACCCACTCAGCTCCACTCAGCCTCACTCGCTCAGACTCTCCCTCACCTGCCCCGCCCTCAGCCTCACCAGCTCACTCAGCCTCCCCCACTCCGCCTTCAACCCTCACCCACAGCCATTCAGCCCTCAACCTCTCTCACACTCAGCTCTCACTGCTAGCTCCTCACCCGCCCCCACACTCAGCCTCACCATTTGCCCTCACACGCAGCCCCCTTGCTTGCAGCCCCTACTTGGCCAAGGCTGATGCTGTGTATGGGTTGGCGGGCCCTCATGAGGGATCGCAGCCCCTAGATTGTGATGCTTCACGTACTTGCCAAAAACAAAGAAAGAGTTTGAATTAGCATCACAGCATGGGGAAAAGAGAATGAGAGAATGACAAAGAAAAAGATAAGGGGAGAAACAAGAAAGAGGCCAAGATTCCAAAGCAATTGAATCTAGAGAGCGTCAACACACGCGTCAATAGGAGGGGGCTAGGTGTGGACAGCAAAGCAATGATGAAGAATGCTACAGTATCCACCTCGGTGGTACCATCATCCACATCCTCATCATCAGCATCCACCTCGGGGTCCTCAACATCGACTTCGACAGCCAAATCGGGGTCTTCTACTTCGACTTCAGCATCCACAGTAAGCCATTTGTTCCTCATCAAATCATTCAAGCTAAGTTCATGGCATCTCCATTGCAGTTAGATGCGGCATTCCACACTATCACCTATCTATACCACGTGCGAGATTATGGCTCTTGTACTGTAGGGTAACACAGGCTACCTTGGTTGGCGTTAGCATCTTCTATGGCATTAGCAGCTCAGGGTGACCAGAGATGCTGGTACGCACACACATGCAAATGGTTTGAGAGACTAGGTTTCCATATAGACAAGCTGCAACCGTTTCAGTACAACATTGATTCTCCGTTTGTCCCATTTCAGGGCAACGAGTTCAACTCGATCATTTGGGAGGATCTTTTACAGCTACACACATTCAGGACCTGGTTGGCACAGATAGAGCTTCTTGTAAAGCTTAGTTTCTATCAGGACCACTGCCTACGCATCTCCGAGGAGGGTTTCATTATCCCACTAGGGTACACTCAAATCTACCTGCCAAACTCACTTAGGATTGCCATTAGACAGTTCCGCGTGTCATCACACGACTCCGTATTGAGAGCGGATGAGCAGAGGGGATCCCCAGAGAGAGCCGTATAGCACATTATGTGAGCGGCATGAGGTGGAATTAGAGGAGCACTTCGCCTTACGTTGCCTATTCTACTACGAGATCCGTGGATGATACCACTACCTTTTCAGAGATGGATTCAAGGGCCTCTCCAGACTCCTCTCATACCCAGATCAGAGGTGCCTTGCCGCTTTCATTCACGAGGCGGTCTGACATAAAGAGCATCTCATCAAATCACGGAGACAGGAGCGGGAGGCCTTGCCTGGTCCATCCCAGATCCTAATCACGGAGTTCTTCCAGTCCGAGCATGTTGCCCCTCCGACCACCGATAGCAGGAGAGTCAGAGACCCTGAGACCGAGATACACCACACTCGACAGAGGACAGACACACAGATCACACTCGCTGACATTTCTTCTATTTTCAGACCTAAGATATGGCCGATTGGGGTTATTATGGCGCTAGTTAGGCGTAGAGTAGCCAGCAGGAGGGCATGACGGACTACTCCTCCAAATAGCAGACAGTGATCTATTATGAGCTTCTTGCCTACACTGCCTAGTCCATCATCGGGTGTACCTTGACGTGTTCATACCCAATGTGTGCTACATTGTATTGTATTGTATTGGGTCATATTGCATCTACTATGAGGATGATGATGGCAAGGATGTCTAAGACTATGGTGACATGTATGATGATAGCATTGACTATGTCTACACAGTTTTCTCTAGCATGGGTTAGGATGCTCGCTTAGTGGCTCACCCTTTCGCTCATTGTATTAGGTTTTCTATCAGTCTCATAGACCCATCGGTCTTTAGCAGACTTTAATAAACTCTCTCTCTCTCTCTCTCTCTCTCTCTCTCTCTCTCTCTCTCTCTCTCTCTCTCTACTACGAGAGGATCTCCTGCAGGTCATTCGAGAGGATCTCCTGCAGTTACACACCTTTAGGACCTGGTTGTAGCCGAGGGAGCTTCTAGTGAAGTTGAGCTTCTATACAGATCACTGTCTTCGTATTTCAGAAGAGGGATTCATCACACCACCGGGGTACACTGAGCTACACATGCCTCGCTCACTACGAATCTCCATCGGGCAATTTCGGGTATCATCACACCGCCTCCGCATAGAGAGTGGCAGAGCAGAGGGGATCCCTAGGGAGCATCGCATATGCACATTGTGCAACTGTCAAGAGGTTGAGTCAGAGGAGCATTTTATTTTCAAGTGCCCAATGTACTATGAGATCCAAGGTCGATACCATTGTCTCTTCGGTATCGGGCCCCTTTCCAGATTCCTCACCTACCTAGATCAGGGATGTCTCGTGGCCTTCATTCACGAGGGGGTCCGACACAAAGAGTACTTACTCAAGCGACGGGGCTTGGCCACACCACCAGACACCTCTCAGAGCAGGATCATAGAGTTCTTCCCATCGAGTGATATTGATCGTCCAGTCTCTAGCCGCAGACGTGACAGAGACCCCGACCCGACGACCGCATCACGACACACGAGGCATTGAGGGGACACAAATCACTCTGGCAGACCTCCCGTCATTGTTTAGACCCGGGACACGTCCCACGGGAGTCACGGTGGCTCTGGTCTTACTTCGAGCCTCCTCCAGGAGACCGAGACGCACAGCACCCCTTGACAGATGCCAGCGTCCCATCACCGGCTACGCACCAGCCAGGGCAACATGACATACGGAGGATTCCGCTCCAGTCTTTTTCCTTTTTATTGTCACACCCAGATGTATTTGACTATGTATGATCAGACTTAGGACTCAGCACGGGTGATGATGCTTGTTTAGTAGCTCCACCCTTACTGTGGTTTGTATCAGGTTTTCTTTTAGTCTCATAGACCCATCAGTCTTCCGAAGACACTAATAAAATTTCTTTCTTTCTTTCTTTCTTTCTCTCTCTCAATTAGTTTCTATGGTCAAGAATCTAGTTCACACTAAATTCCAAACAATTAAGAAGGAAGTCATTGTAGAGGTGGATACAAAGGCAAATAAAGCTGAAATTGAGGATGAGATTAAGGAGTACAAAGCCAAATGGAGCAATGCACTGAAGATCAAAATTGAAGACCTTCCAAAAGGCTGGTTCAAAGAGGACTATACATACAATGAGACTTTAGCATGCATCAAAGCTGCCACCCCTAACATTGAATGGCCGGGAGATGAAGACAAAGACATGACACATTCTACAACTAATATTTGTCATTCTAAAGGACATACCATAATTACACTCAACACATGGGATCTACGAATCAAGCTTCTTCACTAAACTTACAGGCTAAAAGGGACCAAGATATGGATAGATGAGGAACTCACATGAGCTCAGCTGAACCAAAAGGTAACAGAATTAGCCAAGGTCAAGGCTGCTAGGAAGGATGGAAAATGGGCAGTTTATCATGAGGGATTGGCCCTCATCAAGGAGGTTACAAAAGACACTCAGTCTTAAACTGACGCATGGCTGATTATGTCTTACTTTTCAAACTACAATATAGGTACTTTAAATAATTCAGAGTTGCTTTTTGCACCCTTGGGAGCTGACCTGTTGATTTATTTGCTGTCCCATAGACCTGTTGGTCTCTTTCTTACTTTCTCTCTCTCCTTTTGCACCACTAATGTTCCAAATATGTATACCTTTGTAAGACTAGAATAAGTCCAATCATACAAATTTAGATTTTTTGTTGTTCTAAAGACCAAAAATCTACACAAAAAAAAAAAAAAAAAAGGAAAAATGAAACAAAAGGAAGACATACTTAGCAAGCAAAGCAACACTTGTGTCGTCATCAGTGCCCAAGCATAAGCAGCTATATTGGGTTTCTAAAGACCCGCAGAGTCTCTTGGACAAACCCAGCACTTACTAAAATACATCAAATAAACAAAAGAGAAAGAAAACAAGAAATGAAGAGGAAAGGAAGAAGGTGACTAAGCAAAAATAAACAAGCAAGTCAAGAAACAAAAAACAAAATCTTCCAAAAAAACTGGAATTAAAGCTCTCTCTCTCTCTCTCTCTCTCTCTCTCTCTCTCTCTCTCTTATTTAAAACATAAAAAACTAAAAGGATCCTTTACACTTATGTATCGCTTCCTACAAATAGGCAAAATTACATTCCTAACTTAGAAAGCACAAGCATACTCAATCAAACTCTCTTTTGAAACTAAAAGAAAAACGGGCTATTCAGCTCCCCGCTTTTTGTTTTCAGCTTATGTTCAATCATTCTAAACATACCTAAGGCCGATACACCATAGATAAAAGGCTTCATATCTAAGATTGTGCGTACTTTTTTCATTATTTTCCTTGGATTATACCTCTTGTGTAATAGTAAAGTGATCAAATTACTACATTGAGTGATAAAAGACTCCTTAGTTGTACAAAGGCGGGAAAATCTATGGAATTGGGAAGATTGAGTGATAAAAGACTCCTTAGTTGTACAAAGGTAGGAAAATCTATGGAATTGGGAAGAAATGACTCCATATTTCGCCAAATCAGAAATGTTTGAGTCAATGTGAGGCATTTTTATAATGTGTAAACCACTATATTCAAGTTGTTCACGTTTATCGTAAATATCAACCTCTAATCCTATGGTAGATTGAGAAAGTCTAAGATCTAAGAAAACACAAGAATCCCCCCTTGAAGTGCAGTTCAGTTCACAAGAGTCACGAGGATAGATTCCTTCTCCAAAAGCACAAGCATCTTTGTACGTAAAGTCTTGAAAGTTAGGAACATCTGGTACAAAGAAATCATCTATAAAACGCCTAACTTGGCTAAGCTTATGTAAAATGATAGGGCAAGTATTGATAGAAATAAGACCTTGCATAAACTCAAATTCATAAGTGAAAAGATAAAAGTTTGCTAAAAAGACGGCACAATTAGTGCCCATGGGGATTTCTATAATTTGTTGAAACAAAGAATCACCTATTGTGATGTAAAGATTATCTAAAAGAAAATCTATCCAAGAGCAAACATCTTCAACACTTACTACCTTTGTGTATCTTTTCTTTTTAGAACCGATGTCATGATCTTTATTTTTTAGCCACAAAAAGTCAAAGCATAAGGCTGTTTTCTCAACTTTTAGCACTTTGCATCTATCTTTGTCAAATCTCAGCTTGAAAACTTCAGCCACTAGCTTTTTAATTATAAACTTCAAGTCTTCCAGCTCGATCTTTGTGTAAAGCGTGGTAAAATCATAGGTTTGAAGGAGAATAGGAGACTCTTTTTCCTGAATATATTTGAAGTTCAAATGCTCATGACTGATAATGATCAAACCTTTAATTTGTGAATTAAAATTTCAGTGCTGCTTTACCTCAGATACATCTATTTCAAACACTGTTATAAGAATGCATTCTCCTGAGCAAGGTTCGATACTGACGCTGGATATCTCCTGGTGAGCATAAGATTTTCCAAGTCAGCCAACAAGGGCAGCACAACTTCAATTCGAAATATATGGCACTGATACTTCATGGTACAAACCTTGGTTTCAAAATTGGCTATGCCCCTTTCAAAGAACACAGGAGCTACATGTCCGAAAACACGCCGAAAGCCAAGCAGCTTTGCTGTTCTGAAATTTTGAAGGTTCGGAAACGTATATCGAGCACTCCTCTCTGCAGCTTGCAGAAGATTTTCAACAGATAAGTCCAACAGTCTGTACTTTGCTAGTCTTCATTTAACAATTCACAGGACAATCAAAATGAATTGTACTACCACTTCCTCAGAACCAAGGTCATGCCAAAAAATACTCTTTATTTCCAAAAATTTAAGGTGAAACATCAACGTCATTTTAGTACTGCCCAGCATGCTCTTTTATGAAAGGCACCCAATAATCATTTGGTGCAGTTGCTATTTGACACAGGGCCTTCCTACCACAGCACTTTGGCACACAAGGATTATGGGGACAAGAAAGGCCATGTCCTATATGTTTTGACATTACATTAAATTTCATTTTGAAGGCAACTGAGGTCACGAAACGCACTTGAACTATACTCCTGATCTCTCTCTTTCCTATGCATGCAGAAGGCACAAATGGGAACCATGAATTAAGGAAAGGACCCAAGCAACTCTAACCAGAACAACACAGTTGCATAGAGAGAGAGATCTGACTGCAGAAACTTGCATTGAAATGCAGACTGAAACACTATGAATTGAGACAAAAGACTCTCATGGTGAAAGAGAATTGTCATTTTTATTGAGCACTGAAAACAAAGAGGGATTGATGCGTTATCCTTGTATACACAGTACTCAAGCCAGTTAACACCTTCTGCATGCATCATTCTCAAGTAGCATCCTGAATTAGCTTGAGCGTTGAATACATGGGTGCTATATAAGTATACCCAACAAAATTTAACATGAAGGAAGATTATAGCTCTGAAGAAAATCAGCTAGCAGCACCTTCAACAGAAAATCATATTTGAGTGTACCTGTTATCCCTTGGAGATTGTGCTTGCTATTGCTCAAAGGAGATTAAGCGATCACAAAGCGTCAAGTTCTCACCAGTCCATAAGTGCACCTGAGGGTTATTCTCTCGTTCCTTTGATCATCACACTAGTGATGCCTGTTAAATTTCTGACCTCAGTCAACTTCATCATTAACCATTCCATTAAAGCCCTCTAGGGTCCATGAACTCCGAAGCATTGTCAAGTAAATAATGCAAACACTGCAGACAGCCTGCATGCACAGTGTTGTTTCCTACATAACTACAAGCAGATGAAATGATAATGAAATGGGAATGCGCTCAAGAAGTTAGTAGCAAGAACGAGAACACTGTCAGCATGTGGGTGCAAAAAATTTTATGTGTATTACATAAAAAAAGTCACAGACAATGCACAAAAAAGACCCTCAAATGTACCTAACTAGGAATGGGACAATATTATGCACCATCCAAAGATTGTTATTACATTGGGAACATGGTGTATTGCCATGTGTTTCAGAAGGTTTGAAATACGTTCCAACACATTCTCAAACAGGTGTTCCCAATGCATTTGGAAACATCCTTTTTTCTTAGATGGGCAAGAGAAGGTCCATTTTTTGGGGCACAAGGCACATTCACTACTAGCATGAAATTGACCAAGTTCCATGGACCAGTGTTTTGCAGCTGTAAGGCAATGGCATTACTTTCCCACTAGCGAAAATTTATGTCAAGTTTAGCATGCCACCATGATCATGTTCTGAGGTGTGACATTGTCATCAGGACATGCACAAACCCAAATTCCAATCTCAAGTTCCAAGTCGTGTGAGCAACTTCAAATGATAAACATGGGTTAACACTTTGCTTGGTGAGTTGACAATTATGATCTCTCTCTTTCTCTCTCTCTCTCTCTCTCTCTCTCTCTCTCTCTCTCTCTCATATGATGATACCACGGAGTTCTCTAGGCAGGGAGACATTGTCCTTCTAGGTGACTTCAATGCACGCATGGGGGATAAACGGGTGGATCTACTGAATTTTCGATCAGATCCCCGTAGAGTTCCAGAGATGGACCCAGCAAAGCTTGGGATAGTGAGGCACTTAGAGGATGCACCACATGTGACAAGGTACGGGCGACACTTGCTCGAGAGATGGGGGCTGTACATGACTTGATCATATATAATGGACTTTAGAGATGGCTGCTATCCAGGGGGCTCACTTGTTTCACGCATGGAGGGGGACAAGCATAGTGGATTACTTGATGGATTCGCTAGCCCATGCGTCTCAATACATGACTTTATTGTCCGTCCCCCCCCCCAACTCGTAGCTGCCCACTCATATCTGGCATTCAGCATCTCGGCCACCATGCAAGCCACAATAAGGGGTCATCCTGGCCCCACATATATCCAAATACATTTCGACCATTCCCTCGATGCGGTCTACATGAGCCACTTGTCTTGTGGGCTACCAACCTCTCTTGGAGATGATGCAGACCTTGCCCATGCCTCGGGCACTCTTGTATCAGCGGTTAGGGATGCAACCACCAGATCATTCTCCATGACTCGATCTGCAGCACGTCCCCCACCTCAGAAGACTTTGAACCCATGGTTTGATGTTGAGTGCAAAGAGATGAGATCTCACCTCATACGAGACCAGGCTTTGGAACACCTAACGATGATTGAGGCACAGTGGATTTCACATCGCTTGACACACCTAAGAGGTTGGCTTTCATCTCACGTAGGATGGGTGAGGTGATCCGATCTTTCCAAGGAGAGGGACCCCACTATTGCATGGGCCTGCTCTCTCAGATGAAGCCACCTACCCCCATCACAAACTAGGGTGTCTGGCACACATACGCTACATTGCTATACAACGTCCCAATCCATGTCCCACCTGATATGTCCTCTTGCCCAAGCCTACTACATCCATCTTGTTCACCACACAGAATGTGCGAGCTGTGCACTATGTGGGCGCCACAATCGGAGAGCCCAGGACCATGACAGGTTGTGGACTGAGCAGTTTGCACATACATAAGAGGTCTTTGCCCCAATCTTACCCTAGATGTTCAATCATGCTATATGGTACGGCTTTCCCTTGGTTGGTGTACCATCGCCATTGTGCCGATAAAGAAGGCAAGGGATCCCATGGAAACTGGGAACTACCGCGCCCTCATGATTGATCACATTAGCCAAAATTTATAGATCGGTACTAGAGAGAGAGATCAGCTCCTACACAGAGGCACAGGGACAGCAGCTTTGGGGAAGGCTAGGTTTGGGAGGCAGCACTCTATGCTTGATCACATCTTCACTCTAAGGGACGTCGTTGAGGAAGCAAAATCGAGATCCCAAAAAGTCTGCGCTTGCTTTGTAGACTTTCAAAAGGCATTTGACACAATCCCACGATCCCACATGATTAGGAGACTCTAGGCAATTGCAGATCCTAGGAGATATGATTCATTGTTTGTGTTTATTGCATTGCAAGTGTGATTATCATGAGGAGGGAAACCCTGACATAAGCTGCGCTCCGATGGACTGGACTGGCCATAACTCAAGCATTTGTCAACAAGTTAGAATCCCCATTCCCTTTCAAGCACGCGCATGTGCGTACACACACATGTATGTGTATATATATACATGTACCTAGATGAATCCGGGAACATTCCCAAACTCATCCTCTAAAAACACAACATAGTGCAGTTTCAATCTCACGAGAGTCACTCATAAGATTGAGAACCATAAACTCCATCATGCATAGCAGGGACTAGCTACTATGACATCCCCACTGACGTCATATATATACACACACATGTATGTGTATATATATACATGGTATGTTGCCAGTTACGGTGCATCGGCTTTGCATTACATACATGGCTTGGTTAAGACAAAAGTCTTGTCACGTTGCTATTACAAATGAAGTATGACCCAATCCTCTTGAATTGCTTGTGCAGCAACCCCCATCGGTCTCTTAGCTAGAGTTCTACCTGTCCTTGCTGATATAATGTGTATGAAATCATTATAGTTAGCTAAGGAGCAGAAAGGGACTGTAATGATAGTAGAGAGCAAAAACTCATATTGTTTCAAATGTTTTGAGAGAGTGTACACTATATTGCTAAATCGAATTGAAAAACGTGTGTGTTTTTAGAAGAGTTGTAGCTCTGTTAAAAATTGTGCCTCGTGGGAAGCATCCAATCAAAAGGGCATAGCCTTTCATCACTTATAATTCAAAGGTTATTAAAGGAATAGGTTACAAATCTGACATCCCCTCCCACTCAAAAGATTACCCTGATACAACAGGCCATATGAGCTATTTGGCCTCATCATTGCATTCAGTTAGCTTGTAAAAATCATTCAAGATGAGAATAAAGAGACAGTATCATGAACTCGACAATTGTTCCAAGGTACTTTTCACAAATACTGCTCTTGTGCCAACCAAATAAGCATACATTAGAATTCCATGCATATAGGACCAAAGTCAATGAATAATGCAGCTCAGAATATGGTCAAGGCACTCTGAAATCCTGGTACGTGTATTCAGATCCTATATCTCTATCATTGTTTTGAGACTACTTAGAAGGCTGACCGATTGATCCAAGAACAACATGATTCCCAAGCACACCATGGTTGAAAAGTCCATAGAGTACAACAAATCACGTTGCATGACTTAGACAGTAAACCCACGAACAACCCATTGGCTTGCAAACCCATTTCTTCTACAAGCAGCAGACCGACTGCATTCATTCTCTGAGATACCGCAGCTTGCCAATTCGGCAACAATGCATGGAAACGCAATGTCATACCTCTTACTTGCACATGACACAACCTAGGCCAATATGCTCTGCAGCTACTACACTTAACTGAATCCAGGAACACGCCCACAGTCAGCATTTACAGATAAATCAAAACGTGAAATCACAGACAGTGCGTGACCGAAGTCATGGTCACGGGTTCTCATCTCTTCAGCAGCAAAAAGGACATCCGCGAATAGCGTGCTGCCATTGGCATTGTCTGTCTTCAAATGGTTTCAGAAATGTGCGCGGACATGCTTATGTGGTATTCCAATAAAGTTTGGGGGGAGGATTTTTCTTAGGCCACCCAAAAAAAATTGGAGGCAGTCAAGAGTACATGATAACCACTTGGCCACTTCTCATTTGCTTGATTTTAAAGATTTATATGTTTGTCCGGCGCCCATTTGTGAATGTGCTTGTGCCCAAGCTCCGCCTTAGCCACCGGACATGTAGGGCTCATGTTTCAATGTCCGGGGCCTGTTTGTGAAACCACCCTCACAATGTCAGCAAAGGGTCTTCAAAAATGAAGTTTGGAATCATTATACATTAATATGCCCCCTATGTCAGCAAAGGATCTTCAAAAATGAGGTTTGGAACTTCAGAAATGAGTTGCATGTTAGTCAAATAAGTCACTGACAAAAAGAATTTGAAGTAGTTCGACCTCCCACTCACACTTGAGTCAGCTTTTACTTGAAGGAGTTTCTACTTGAATTCGATCAATTCCAATACTACGCCATAATGGATGCGCAACAAAATACTACCGGACAACAAAGAGCCGAAACCTCCGATGGAAACCAATCCTTGGGCATTGGCGATGCTTTCGAAGTCGCAAAGATCCTGCAACTCCCTCAAGGGCTGCTCATGAGCGTTCGCAACCCCATCCATGAGTGTAGCTAAGGGGGAAAATGTAGATGCAGTACCAACCATTCCAGTTTTTTCGCAGGGAGCCAAATGGCTCTTATGCACGCACTTGGCACGATCAGATGAGTGTTCATAGTGCTTCTGGAATGGAATAATGAGTCCAAGAGGTAACCCAATAGTTGGAAAAATTAATCTCAAGGCAAGGTAATGGGGTGTCAAGTATTCTATTGTCATTGAACCTACGGTGGGGCTAGGTTGTCTAAGGGTGTTGAAGATGAGCCTATGCCAAAAGCAAATCATAAGAAGCGAGGGTTTGAGGAGATCTAGAGAAGGAAGCCGCTTGGTGAGAAAGGGAATCATCAGAAATATGTTCCATTCTTCAAAGATGGTTCCCAAAAGGATTAAAGATGTGGCAAATAGGAAGGAGAATTGCTTTCACTTTCTATGCGATGCTTACAAGATCCTATCCCAATATGTCAAAGGGGTGTGGGAGTTTTCTATGGTGTTATTGTCCTGGAACTCGAGGGGAAGATGTAATAAGGAGAAGTATAAAGGTTTTCTAGAGGCAAAGGCTATGATTGTGCCAGGAGATAAGTGTGGGGAGGATGACTTTTTTGCAGATGGTGTAAAATGAAGGGTTTGAGGTGTGTGTGAACTATCCCTGGCAGGGGTAAAGGGGTTACGATTGTGTTGGCTAAACAGCAGTTACAAATGCTGAAATTGTTAAGGACCAAAAGGGATAGACTTTTAGGTACAATGTTGCATCCATATCTTATCCATCTATGCACCAAATGGGGTGAATGAGAGGGCGGCTTGTATGGAAATCCCTTCGGGATAAGATGGTGGGTAGGAGTGGTTATTGGGAGGGGATTGGAATATGATCAAAAGGAGTGTTGATATATCACACGCTAGGAGGATTGTGTCATTGTTGGAGTTAAAGGAATGGGAAGAGTTGGTAATGGCTTGGCAACTCGTGGATTGTGTTGAGATTGATCCAGAAGGGTTGTGCAAATTTTCATGTGATAACAAGATGACAGGTTTAGAATTTTCGTGGGTTGTGTTGAGATTGACCAAGGAAGGTTGTGTGGGTTTTCCTGGAATAACAAGAGGAGGTGTTGAGATTGACCCAGAAGGGTTGTGTGTATTTTCTTGGAATAACAAGTGAAGGGGCTTGGAATTTAGGGACAAGAGGGGTTTGGAATAACAAGAGGAGGGGTTTGGAATTCTAGGTTGACCCAAAAGGATTATATTGATATTGACCTAGAATGTTTGTGTGGATTTTCTTGGAATAACGAGAGGAGGGGTTTGGAATTTTAGGCTAGGACAATTGATAGGGTTTTAAGCTTCAAGGGAAGGGTGGTGGATGTGGGCTTCAATGGGGGGGCATTACATGTTTCAATCCGGTTTATCTTATCGCTTCTCAGGTCAAGTAGTGGTCCTCTCTGCATATGTTGTCTAGTAGGTCACGAGATATCCCTTTCAAATTAGATAAGCAGTATTTGGTGGGTAAGAAGTTTTATGAAGGCATGTGAATTCATGGTTAGAGTGAGGTTCTTAGGGTGTGCTCGGAGAATCTGTTTGTAGATGTTCTTATTGTGAAAGCAGAGGAGGCCCTATGGGTTTGGGAGTGTGAAAAGGTGGAGGAGGCAACTTGCAAGGTTGAAGAGTAGATTAACATGGGTGAAAAGGTGGAGGAGGCGAGGGTGAAGACTAGATTAACATGCTTGGTGCATGGGGTTGTCTATCCCATTTCCTTTTCTAAGCAGTTTTAAAAGGAAGAATTCCAAGGAGCTAGTATATCAGGCAGAGGATAAGAATGGGATGCTAGAGACTGAGTTTTGGCATATTGCAGAGGTGTTCAAGTAGGAATTAAGCAAAATTTTGGGAAGAGGCAAGTTATTGATGATGTGTGGGAAAGGATGGTAAAGATGGTGTTATTGGGCCTAAGAAGGAAGGTCTTTAGGGTTCAATGGGTTGGGCTAGAGAGGTCATGTGAAGGATCTAGGGGAGGTTTTAAGTGTGGCAAAGGAGAAGTCTTTGGTCTTGATGGTTTGATTGTTGAGTCCTATGTGGCATTTTGAGATGTTCTTAAACAACATCTATTGGAGATGATGAATGAAGCTGTCTAGAGAGGGGCTCTCTTGGAGGATGTGAATGCAACATCTATTGGAGATGATGAATGAAGCTGTCTAGAGAGGGGCTCTCTTGGAGGATGTGAATGCAAGTTTAGTAAAACTTTTTCCAAAGCATCAAAGTAGATTCAATGTGGGTGATTTGGCATCCTATTACAATGCTAAATACATCTCACAAGATTGCTGTGAAGGCCTTGGCAATGAGCATTATGGAGGTATGTATGTTTGTGGTGGATAGAGAGTAGAATGGTCTTGTGAAGAGATTATGCATGTGTATCGAGTCAAAAATGCATTTGTTTGGGTTTGATTTGGTAAAGCCTATGATAGGATTTGATGGGATCTCATTAGAAGGGTCTTATTGTAGTTGGGCTTGGGAATAGTTTTGTTGGTATGGTGAATATCTTGTTCAAAAATGCGTCTGTGAGAAGGTTTGATTTATGTAGGTGTATTAGGCAAGGATGTCCTCTAGCATCATTTTTGTTTGCATTTGGGATGGTGCTACATACGAGGGAAGGATTGAGGGAGTAAGACTACCATCGAGGAAGCAAATTTGTCAGCAACTATTTGCAGATGATATAATTGCCTTGATTATGGTTGTGTGTGAGAAAGTGAAGAATCTGTATAACATCCTTCAATTATATTGTTGAAGTGTCTGGGTTGGTGTGTAGTTGGCAAAAGACGTTCTCTCTAGACTAATGTTGGGGGAAAGGATGAGTTGAGGAGCTTGTGGATTAGAAAACTGAGGAGTTGCTAGTGCAATGGATTAGAAGACAAGAGGTTGTAAGTTATTTGGATGCTCCTTTAGGTCAGTATCTATCACATGGATAGCACTTTGATTGGGACAAACGAAGGGAGAAATTTTACAAGTGGCATGGTTTATGTTTGAGGTGGAATTCTTGGCTTTTATATGGAGTTTGCAACCATGTATGTTGTTTTGGTGTGGGGTTTAAGGAAGTGTTATTGCTTGGATGTTGAAAATATCCTAAGAAAATTTCTTCGGGTGGAGGAGGGTAAGAGGACAAAGCTTTGCTACATTCCATGGAATGCTCTGAAGATTCATAAAACTAGGGGTGGCTTAGGACACCAAATGTTGGAGTATGGAATACTTCCTTAATTGTAAGTGCCTACTGCTGAGGTTGTTTGAGTGTGCTACCCCTTAGGTGGAAATGGTTGAGTGGTTTGTGGAGAAGCAGAAAGGTGTGCAAGTGGGGTTTTGGAGGATTTTGAGTTAATATGATAAATAATGTCATGTTTTCCTGTGAACATCCAAGGGTCATACTTCATTGCAAGTCTGGTGGCTACGTGGAAGGAGATTTTTGGCATGTTGATGAAGTGGAAAGGACCTATGGGGACATGGGATCCTAGTGGAAATCATTTGGTGGAGTCATGTTCTATTGTGGATGGTAAGCAGCTAGCATTGTTAGATCCGTCACAAAAGCTAGGGAGCTGCTACAGAAGGGGGTGGGAATTTGGGGGCAGTTGTGGGATAATAAGAAAGCTGATTGGAAGTCATTGGAGACTTTGCCAAGCTCAATCTTAATCATCGAATCATGGTATTGCTCAACTTTGATTTATGTGATAGAGGAATGGCCAACTAACTACGTGGTTCGTGCTAGGCGGTGTGTGAATCAATGGCAATTGGGAGGAGCTTGTGTGTTGAGAAAATTTACTGCTAGGGTGGGGTCTACAAGTCTTGGGCAAGTCTTTGGTTGGTAAACTAAATGCCAAGTGGTGTAGCGAGTAGAGAATCAATTGGTGGAGGAATATATTAAAGGAGATTTGCAAGCTTGTTAGCATTAGAAAAGTGAAATTTATTCTTGGAATGTGACACATCAGTGATTACTAGTTGTAGCGAACTAGCTAAATGGGTCAATGTTTCTCCATTGTGCGAGGTGTGTAGGAGCACCGTGGGAACATGAGGCACTTATTTTGGGAGTGTTTGGTGTTAAGGGGAGGTGTGGAAGAGGTTGGAGGAGTTAGTCCAGCAGTTGGGGTTGATGTTGAGGTTTCAATGTAAGTGAACAGTGTTTGTGGGTGATGCCCAAGGATTTACGTCGATGGTCACAACATGTTTGACTTATTTGAGGGGTGTGGGTGTGTTGGCGGGAGTGTGCGGAATTGGGTAGCTTTTGATAAGGAAGTTCAATTGCAAGAGTGCAATATGATGACTGTGGCATTGTTAAAAGGAAATTTGTTGGATTTTAGAATGGTGTTGCAGAACATGAAGCCAGTTGAGAGCAAGACTCTTCTCAACATTTGTCAGCCAACTTCTCTTTAAGGTCTATGGGCTACTAGGTAGTGTGGGCCATGGATAGTATGCCGTTTTTTGTTGCAAAAGTGCTGAAGTGCTAGACTTATGTTGAATATGGCTAATGCAATTCATTATTGGAAACTATATATTATGTAATGGCTTTCTACTTCATGATAAACTTTAGTAAATTTTATAAATGCAAGTGGAGAGGCCGTTGGTAATGTAAACCTATGATATGAAGCAGGACAATTTTCAAATGGTCAAAAAACTTCATTATTTAAAAATAGCTTTTGTAACTAGCTAATACTCATGCTCTATATTATATTGTTTATATATAAACTTGTGCTCTAGTGTTGTATTATTTATATATAGTCCTCCTTGTAGAGAGTCACAAATAATTCTTGAAAGCCATAAAGTTGTTAAATTGTCAACCAAAAACTATTTCATTGTGTTACCAGATAGTTTGGCCAAAATATATTCAAGGGGAATTTCAAAAACTAGTAATCATGAAGAACACTAGTATGTAAGGTTCAAAATCATGCAATGCATATTCCATGAATCTTGTAAAAATCAATCAATTCCTTTATCATGGACCTTATGAAAAGCCCCACCATTCATGTGTGTGCACTAATTTGCCCTATTGAACAGTGAAGTAAAGATTACAATTATCTTTCCTATATCACTAGATTTGGGTTTGAGTGCAACTTATGAAAAGGTGCTATTGGTAGCCTATGCAACAAGGGACCCATTTCATCTATTATTTTTAATGAAGTTCTTGCTTCTCAACCTTAGAGTTCATAGTAAATATTACATTCCAAGGGATTGAAACTCGACAAAATAGTTCCCTCTTGTCTATAGGGGATTAAGCAATGCTTTTTTCAATCATAAAGATAGTGTATTCATTAGCAAGAGTAGTTAGCATAATATGTGAGTGTATTCATTAGCAAGAGTAGTTAGCATAATATGTGATATCTTCAATAACCTTAGGAAAATGGGTTGTTTCATGAGCCTTTACAATTTTAATGTAATACCAAACTTGTAAACACCATAATAGTTTTTTTAATATAATAAGTGCACATGAATGTAGACCTATGGGATGTAGCTACAATGATGTAAAATGTAGGAGACCAACCAAATGGGCTACCATTCTTTATTCTACCAATTTTCAATAGAATATTTTGAGCTATTTCATTGACATAAATAGCTGGAAATGAGTCCACCTCCACCCCACTGCTTCCCTCACTTGCCTCATCTTTTCTAGTTTGGCTTTTAAATTTCTCATCGCAACTAAGAAGACCCATTGCCTAGCCTTTCTTTTTTGCCACGTAGCCTTGGGTTCTTTCAAAGTTGTGGAGTAGTTTCATATACGAGGTATTGGTAATCAACAAACTCATGCATGTGATTGGTAACAAGATCTGCAAGGTTGTTACCTCCACTGAGGTCACCTTGGAAGCTTGGAATCATTGTAGTTTGACATTGAGGCATTAATTTAGCACTTAAAATGCACACATTTTTGTCCATTAGCAATTCATCATATCAAGGCATGTTTTTTGGTATTTCTAGCCATACTAATGCCTACTTAAAGATCATATGATTAAGCCCCATCGGAGATTTTCCTTTAATTTTACCTTATCCTTCTTGTCATGGTTATTGTTGAGTATCAACTAATGAAGCTCTCATCTGGTTCTTTGAGACACTTGACTACATTAGCAAGCACTTGAAAAACACCTTGTAAAATCCATTGTGCCATCAAATAATTCACAAACACCTTTACTAAACATGTCCTAACGATCTTTCATTCAAATCAAAAGATTGTCTGTGTGCATATCTACTTAAGTGTGTGTGAGTATGGTAAGAGAGAGAAGCATGCACACATCTACTCTTGAATATGAGTGAAAAGCTAAGATCAAATGAAGTTTATGATAGAGAAAGAGCAAATCATTAGAAAAAAGCCCAAAATCCATTCCTTAATCTAATTACAAAGGGTCTACACCATAGTTAGATATGATTTTTAGCTAGATTAGTAACGTGCAACATAGGGTGAGCTCACACAACGTGGACACCCCCAACTTGCAACATGTGCATCCAAGTGATATGCTCAAAATCATTTGATTTTGAGTTGTCTACTTGAAGGGAAGGGTCTCTCCCCCCCCCCCCCCAGCCTAAGGGCTCAACACCCATAGTAGAACCACAATCAGAGACCAATGTAGCCTGCATGTCTCTTTGCCAACTGATAACTAGACTATGTTCATTCCATGTTACTCCCCATAGGGAATGGTTCTCCACTTATGACAGTGGAAAGACAGGTTGTGTGCATCTTGGAAATGGCTATGCATGTGACATAGTGGGAGTAAATGACATAAAGTTTTCTTTTGCGAATGGGTCTGCATTTATTTTGAAACATGTGAGACATGTGCCTAAGTTGACCAAGAGTCTTATTTCAGTGGGTCAGCTAGATGATGCTGGTTTTCACACCACTTTTGGCATTCAGAGTTGGAAAATTCAGAAGGGCTCTATGTTTTTGGCCAGGGGTGCCAAGTGTGGGACTTTGTATCCCTTACATGTATCAAGGGTATTTGATCATGTTGTTGCAATAACCGAGCAGCCAAGCACTTCTTTGTAGCATTGCATGTTGGGGCACATGAGCCAGAATGGAATGAAACTCTTATGCCATTTGGGTTATGTACCGCATTTGAGTTTCTCTGATTTTGAATTTTGTGAGCACTGTCTCTATGGGAAGTAGACTAAATCAGCCCATAAAAGAAGGGGAAAGAAAGAGTTTGAAAAGCTTGATTTGGTGCATTCAGACGTATGTGGTCCCATGCTTACACAGTCATTAGGCAGGGCTGAATACTATGTGACATTCATTGATGATGCAACTAGGAAAGTGTGGGCTTATGCTATAGCTCGGAAGAGTGATGTGTTCTAGGTATTTCAGAAATGGCTGGCCTTGGTTGAGAATCAGTCAGGTAGAACACTTAAATGCCTACGGACTGACAATGGTGGAGAGTATCTCTCTCATGACTTTCAGCATTTCTGTGATACACGTGGGATTAAGAGGGAGCTCACATCCCCTCGTACTCTAGAGCAAAATCTAGTTGCAAAAAAGATGAACCGTACCATTCAAGAAAGGTTGCAATGCATGCTTTCCAATGCAAGTCTTTCTAGTGGTTTTTGGGCTGAGGCAATGAAGACTGCAGTGCATGTGATCAATAGATCACCTAGTAAGAGTTTGGATGGTGGTATTCCTGAAGAGGCATGGAGTGGCAAGAAGCCCTATTACTCTCAGTTGCGTATATTTGGGTGTGAGGCATATGCACATGTGCCAAAAGAGTTTCGAAAGAAGCTGGATCCTAAGTCTAGGAAATGCATCTTTCTGGGTTATGGTGAAAGTGGAGAGATGGGCTATCGTCTCTGGGATCTAGAAGGAAAGAAGATCATATGCAGCCATGATGTAGTCTTCAATGAGAAGAAAATGCATAAGGCACCCATGAGGGATGTGGAAATGAGGAGAATCACTTTCCAGGATGTGAATCCACCTGCATATGTTGATAGACAGCAAGTTGTCCATGCACCAAATGTGCAAGAAATGGTACCACCAAGTACTCCCACAGGTATACAATTAAGGGTAGATGATGGATCATCTATTGGTGGAAATGATGAGCCAAATGTGGCTGATATGCAGGTGGGACAGCAAGCTGAAATGCCTTTGAGAAGATCATCTAGACTGTCTAGACTGCCTGATAGGTTTGTTCCAGGGGTAGACTATGTGATGCTTATTGATTGCGGGGAGCCTTCTTGCTACAGAGAGGCTATGATGCGCGAGGATCAACGCAAGTGGGAGTATGCTATGCAATCAAAGATGAGTTCACTTATGAAGAATAAGACTTGGGACTTGGTTTCTTTGCCACATGGAAAGAAAGCATTGCCATGTAAATGGGTCTACAAAATGAAGGTCACAGGTGATGATGTGCCTAGGTACAAGGCCCGTTTGGTTGCTAAAGGGTTCAAGCAAGAGAAGGGTGTGGACTTTGATGAGATATTCTCTCCGGTTGTGAAGATGATCACACTTAGATGCATGCTTGGACTAGTGGCATCAGAGGATATGGAGCTTATGCAGATGGATGTCAAGACAGCTTTCTTGCATAGGGATTTGCATGAGGAAATTTACATGTTGCAGCCGGAAGGCTTTGAAGAAAAGGGCGAAGAGAATTTAGTTTGCAAGCTGAAGAAGACTGGAAGATCTGATCTGGTGCAATGGACTAGGGAGGTCGCCTCTTTATAGCTATGAGGGTGGTAGCGAATCAACATAGTCAATGGAATCGACCAGTCAACCTAGTCGGTGAAGCCAACCAGTCAACCTAGTTGGTGGAATCGAGTAGTCATCCATGGAATATTTAGGAAATATTCCCTATACCATCGCCTAGGGTGTTCTCACTCCCAAACCCCCACTAGGACCGCTGGCCCCTAGGCCCCAGCAAGAATAAGGGGCTCCCACACAATCACCTTTCTACCATCAACGGTCCTCATCTGACATGCAAGTCAGGATCCATCCAGTGTCTTGGGCTCACACATGGCTGCTCCCACTATGTCACATGCATAGTTATTTCCAAGATGCACACAACCTGTCTTTCCACTATCATAAGTGGAGAACCATTCCCTATGGGGAGTAACATGGAATGAAGCACCAGAATCCAAAATTCAATCTTGGGAATATGCATCATCTAAAGTGGTAAGCAAGTCTGCAAGTAGACTAAACATGAAGAGAATGTCATTGTCACTATTATCAGTGACTGCATTAATCTCCTTGATCTTCATTTTTCCTTTGTCCTCCCTGGGACTCTCTTCCTTCTTATTTGCACCCTAATTTGCATTCATTTTCTTATCCTTTTGCTCTCTTTTTAGCTTGTAGCAATACTTTTTCATGTGGCCATTCTTGCCACAATGGTAATACTCAATGTTCCATGCCCTAGATTTGCTACAAGACTTCCCTCTTTCGACGTAGTCAATAGAGTGAGCGAGAAAAGCGAGCGGGCCCAATGAAGCGAGCGAGTTTTTTCACAATTCCTCCGATGAGAACAAATTTGAAACCGAACTTGCTATAGCAAGATGTTGTCATAATAAGCATACCAATAATCAGACTTACAATCCACCCTATCTTTCACTTGAAGAACATAAACTAATTACCAAACTCATAACATAAATGACTGTCGAAATACCACTTCACCCGCAAAATGCACTAGACCAAAACTTTCCAAATGTGTCCATGGTTCACCACAACAATTATCAGTCTATGAACAAAATGGTGTTTTAAACCATGTTCTAATCCCCCTGATATTCATCATCAAGAAAGTAGTTGTGTGCATGTGGTTTATCTAATTGGCACTCATCATATCTCTTGTCGGCTATCATGAATCTTGCCATTTTTTTTGCATAGCATGGCAACAAACTACAACAAAACATACATTTCAAAGGAAAGTAAGTCAAAGTGGAACAATGAAAATAATTTCCAATAAGAAGAACTTGCCATCCTTATGTGTTATACAAAAGACAATTCGCTACCAACAAAAAGTAGAAAAAATCAATTGCTAGATCAAGGCCTTACAAACACTATCCAAAGCATCAAAATTTGTACTTTCTTGAGTCAAAGGCACCCGTAAATGTTCACTATCTACCATATTATAAAGATGCTAAATAACACTTTCAAAGTCCTCAATTTTAGCATTCAAAGTATATAACAAAAAAACTCAGGGCTAGTAGCATACTACTCATCAAAGGGGTTTGTGAAAGGTTCCACTCTCTCTTCCCCCTCTCCATCATGCTCTTACCTGATCCATTTTCTAGAATGATCTGCCAGAAGTGGCTCAACAATGCTAGCCACAATACCGTTGTTTGAATCAAATGAAAAACAAGGCCTGCCAATGGCCTGACAAGCACGCATAAGAGGGGCTGTACCACAACCATCTCTAGAACCATCCCTCCAGGAACACAGAGAAGAGACATAATGCAACCTACAAAAAGCCTACTCCTCTCTAGTCCACCTCATGCTAGCTGAGAAGACATCAGGATTCGGCATGATTGTCCTTGCAGAGGGAGGTATGTAATGAGTCCATACATCTTCACGTGGATCAATCAAAAGCTGTTGGAAAAGTGGAAAGCTCTCCTCCCAAAAAACTGTTGGATTCTTCTTTGCTCTAGGTATTAGAGCTAATACTGAAGATTGCATCTGGAAACCACATGGAGAAAAACATGTATAGTATATTGACTTCAACTAGCAAGCATTATAGCATGAAAGATGGCAAAGATAGCATGCATAGGACTTATCCTTCCAAACATAGCATGCATAGAACTAATGAGGAGACATTTGTCAAAGACACTTTTATCCTGGAATGCAAACATAGAATGCATGGAATGGTAGCTTACCTTAACACTTTTATCATGTTCTCTACAAAATCCATATGGAAGCTTGTCATGAATGATCACATGTCTAACAACCTCCAAGCCTTGGACATATGCAAACCGTTCCATCCAACCAATACATTGTCCTGCAAGCAATTAATTTTATTTAAAACTAGTAGAATGGAAACACAAAATGTGAAATGTCAATTGTGGTATTGTGCCTTACCTGCCAAAGGACATATGCATGCCAACCAACCACTATCACAGACAAAGAAGCTGATGCAACTGCAAGCCCATGCCACACATGGTCCTCGAGCAAGACATTCCAAGTAGGAGTGGATCCTCTCTCATCAAGTGGATAGCCAGATGGAAAATCGAGCAATATAAAATCTGAAGCCCACTTCACCTTCTTAACCATCCTCTTGTAGTCCTGATCTCGACTAACCACTGTAATAAAAAACTCATGCAAAATAGCATACTTATCATTTCTTTTAGAGTCAGCAAAGTCTTTGCCCATTGCAATGTAATCTCCAACTATACAAGCAAACAAAGGTGTGATGCCACGGGCCAAGGAAATGTCAGGTGACTGTGATCGATGGAACACGTATTGCTTCACAAGTCCCGAGATTGATTCTCCACCTATATGCAAAAGCAAATCAAGTACAAGTAAAACTAGTGTTAAAGGAACAACTACATATGCAGAACACAACAACACCCTTACCTGCACTCTCTATGTGATCCATTTCATGCCGCATAGGAATAGATGGTCCCTCATCTAGAAAGAGAACAATCATAAACTTATTAATGCAATGTCAAAACGAATTGAAGACAACATCAACAATCATATTGTATCTTCCTTACCTTTTTTTGTAGGATGTTCTTGTTTCTCTTTCTCTTTCTTCTCTCTCCTTGAGCTTCCCTCCACTTTGTCCTTACTTGCTTCATTGGCTTTTTGTGAAGCATAAGTATTGTACAAGTCTCTTTCTCGCACCGGTACTTGTCATTTAGGGAAATCTATCCACCAGGGACAATGTGCTAATTCCCATTGAGAGAGACGGTGCATGCCAGGTGGATACATGCATGCAGCATGAGCAATCTCCACCCAACTCTTGCACAAATTTGGAATGTCAGAGATCCTTTTCTCTATTGCCAAGTGGGAGAGATATCTATCAACCAAGAAATAAAAAAAAAATGGATGTCACAAACCATCAAAAGGTCAATAAATCAAGTGGAACAACCATCAATGATTGTGTAATTACATGAATCAACAGCAAAAACATAGACAAATGAAAAATGAACCTTCGAATGAATTGACAACATACCTATAAACCACCCTATGGGTAGCCATGTCCAACTCAGATAGTCCATCTCCTTTTTTTCCACCCTTGCTCTCCATCTTTGTTTCTTTTGATCTTAGCACCACAAACATATGTTTTCTCCCCTCTAGTTTTATATCCTCCATATATTGCTGCAATGTGTAATCCTTAGGGGTATCCAAAGGCATGCCCATTGTTGTGATCACCCTCAAATCTTCAAGCACTTTCAATGATTGTCTCTCCACCTTCTCCAAAAATATCTCTCTGATAATCCACCTAAATAGTAAAAGTTGATGCAATTTTATAATAAAAAAATAAGATTCATGCCATTGGCAAGAAACAAACAAACACCATGAAAGATGATTTGTATTGGTAGAAGAAACACACCCTCGCTACTCAAGGTTGCCCACAGGCATGAAGTACATGTCTCGCATAGGTTTAGTGGCTTCTAACAAATAAAGGAAAATATTTTTTTTTTCTAATCTCAAATCAGGCTTTCCCATGAGTTGGAGCTTCTCCAATGTCATGCAAGAGTCCGTACCATCAAAGCACAAGACAAACAACTTTTCCAACCAATCCTCTCCAAGACCAGAATCTATGCAATTCAACACCTATCCAAAGATGACATGTCAGTCACTTAACTTCAAAATAAATGCAATAAAGTATAGAAAATTCAATTCACACCTTTCCCATCCTATTAGCAATTCTCTTTTGAATTATGGTACGCTGCTTTCCTTCTGCCTCTCCCCTTTGATCTAAAGGTAGCTTTGTAGATATTTTGTCCATTGCTTTTTTAAGCTCTGTATTGTACTCATCCTACATACATAAGTTCCAATTAGAGAAAGTAAAGGAGTGATAAAGATGTAAGCATCAATACAAATGCAACATTCTACCTGGAAGACAAGCCTTGCCAGATAACCTCTTGTCAATGGAAACCATGGCTTCTTCCCTTTACTCTCTTGAGCCCTCCAATTCTCTATTGACTTGATCTCACTCAAAGACAATGTTCTCATAAACACCATAGAGACACACTCACAAATGTTGTGTGCATTTATGAGTATGTCCCTTAGACTGGGTTTGATAATGGCATGTTCATTCATGCTAAAAAACAAACACCAAAGTACACAACCCAATCAATAAATGCAAAGTAGCATAAAACACAAATGTGGAGAAGATTCAAAGAGTCCATGTACTTACGAATTCATTCATTGTAGCCCTGCCAAGAGAGCAATCTCACTAATTTTCCTTGGGTCAATTATTGTGCATACCACTCGTACATGTCTTTTCTTGTTTATAGGAAAGATTTCCTTGATAACACTCATCCATGCAGTGGTCCTATGATTGCCCTCCCAAACAAATAACATCTTTTGCGACATAAAATGAAAGTCAGTGTTAGACATCACATCTTTCTCAAACTCCTCATCCACCTCTCTCTAGGTGGGAGACCAACTCTTCCTCATATCATCTGTCATAACTATCTCCTCTCCATCACTCTTGCAGATAGATACAATGAAAGACCCTTTCTCTCGGAGATAGCCCTCCACTTGAAATGTACTTTTGAGTGAAGATACATCATCACAAAGTCCTCTCATTCTTGCATAAGGTATCAATTTATGCAAGGGAACGCAAGGACACTGATCTGAATCAAGCATCCTACATTTGCCAATCATATCACCTCCTCCTTCCACCTAAACTTCACTATCATCCAACTCATCCTCCTCCACTTTTGGACCTTCATCTCTTTGAGTTGATGATACTTCAACCTCTAGACCCACCACACTTTCTTGCTCTTCCGTTCCACCTACTGATGATTCAACATTGTGATCTACTTTTGTTCCTCTTGTCACCTTTGTAGAATGTGCCAATTGAACTTTTCTGCCTTTTTTTCTTGTCATCTTGAAAAGACAAAAAACAAGGCATTTTTCCAATCATAGTTCTCAAAAAATTTTCAATAAAAACCAAAACTAGAAACAAGAAACAACATGAAACAACATATAGAGTATAACGTACGGCAGGTTCAAAGGACTTCTCAAATCTATCCATAAGCTCAAAAAAACATGAGAGCTTTTTCACATATATATATGATAAAGGTTTTGTTTATGAAAACATATGCAATACATATCATGAGGGCAAAGCCCCAAACAAATCATGAAGTGTGTACACCTCATGAGGAAAAAGCTTCAAACAAATATCTCAAATTGCTGACATATATGAATGCAAAGGTGTGTAAACTCACACTTATGAATAAATATCATTTTACATATCTAGACACAAATACATGTATCTACCAATGCAATTGATTTCTAGTTTAGGGAACATTCACCCACTTGTGTCCTAAAAGAAAAAGGTTCATCTCCAATGCACATAGTATATTAACTTGCAGTGGTATCTATCTCGTATCTATACACTTGAATATATGGAATTGCAGTGGTAAATATGCACTTCTATGCCTACCCCTTACCCTCATGAAAAGACACCTTGAGAGGTGAAAAAGGACAGAATGTTAACGCGCTATCCTTTTTGGCATCTCAAGCTATCTTTTCATGAAGGTTTTTCTACTCAATCCTCCATGTATCAATACTTTCTTTCATACTCACAAAAGGTTGCTTCGACCATTTCATCTTTTGTCTACAAGTATGCTTTGGTATACAGGTCTTATGGTCTTTGGAATGCTATTGGACTCTTGGAGGGATAGGTCACATGGTCTTTTGAGCGCTATGCAAGGAGGGGACTATTGGATTGCGCGAGGGACCAAAATAGGCAGTGCGTTAACGCGATGTCTCTTTTGGTCTCTCATGCAATTCTAGAGCATAAATAGGACTGTCTTCGAATTCGACCTTCTTTACCATGGTCGCTACCTAGATGCCTATGGTCTACAAGGTTTTGTAAAATTTTTCCTCTTATCTCTACGCTTGAACATTGGACTTCACTCGCTCATTTGTTTTGTGAACTTCTTTCATCCGTTCAAGAGTTGAATATCACTTGAATGCCTCACATGGGAGAGGGTCTTTGACTGCCTGGGGCAACAAAAGAGGCTATTGCTCCCGACAATCCAAGTTCCCCTCCCTTACATGGATCTGGGTAACGCTAGCAACCACGGGCGTACATGCCTCGTATATATGCTTTGTAGAATTTTTAATGGCAAGTCCTATGAAATGAAATGATACATCGGGCTGCTACACAACCAAGTCAACAAAAAACCTGTGAATACCATCAAGTCCTAAGCAAGTACCACCGAGCAATGCAAGCAAAATGGAGTAACGAAACAAAATGGAGCAAGCAAAAGTCATGAAGGGCCCGAGGAGATAAAATCTGATGCCAAAATGTAGACTAATTCGACTATACAGAAAGGCGTACATCCAATAGCCGGGCAGTCTAACTACCACCATAGCATTTGAACTATGGGAAGATGAGAGGGCAGGAATGGAAGGGGGTGGGGAGTGTTGGAGGAGTGTCAGGAGCATTTGGGGGAGGAGATGGAAGCACCATGTCCACCATCTGCACCATGTCTAACTATGTGGTTCTTGGGCATCTTTGCGAATCTAGGAAACAAGGAGAGGATGGGAAGCTCGACATTGAGTTTAGCAGATAAAGATGGATTTGTGTTGCAAGTCAATAAGAGGCAAGGCTTTGAGTCAGCCATGATTGTCGAAATCCTAGTGTGGATTGTGGATTGTGGAGATGAAGAAGAGGAGATAAAATCCGATGCCAAAATGCACACTAATTCGACAATATAGAAAGGCGTACATCCAATAGCCTGGGGTAGCAAAAGGGGACGATGATGAAGAAGCCATCAATTGGAGCAGGCGGTGTGAGGTCATGCATATTGGCATCGACAACAGAGCTAAAGCTCGGCAAAGCGTGATGCATTGTCATCTCTGTAATCTCTGGAGCTATGGGAGGAGCTGAATGCGCCAGAGCTTGATCGAGCAGCAAAGAAGGACATTGGAGCTTGATCGAGGAAGCTAAATGAGTTTGATAAGAGGTCGATCGATCGGAAGAGATTGATGCTAGCAAAATTAGTATGAGAGCTCGATCGATCACAAAAGCTCGAGCTCGATTGATGATCGATCGTAGAATATATAGAGGTTGTTGTTGGGCAGATCGAGGATTGAGGGAAGCTAGGATTGGTGGAGACACTTGTGGGATAGTGAAGTCACAGCCCTGTGCACGGCAAAAGACAAACGTGGGCTCTCAACATTCATAGGTTAGATCTAAATCAGAAAGTTAATAAAAGAAGAGATGAAGCTAGAACAAATGATTCCTAGAACAAAGCAATCGTGTAAGTGTCATTGAAGAAGCCTAGCTGCTTGAGTGATATCGGCATCTAGAAAACTTTTGAGTGTATCATGCATGATAGAATCCAGTTTTGGGCAGGATTTGTCGTAGAAATCCAAAGATAGTCCTTTTTGCATAGGAGCTGCTAAGAGTACGTTCCCACGCTTGGGAAACCCAGAGAAATGCTGGAAATGCCTAAGCTTTGTTTCGTTTTCATGTCTTGCCTCAAGACTTTAGAAGCACCTGCAATGCCGCATTTAGATCTAAAAAAAATGCATTGAAGCCCATACAGGGAGATACATCACTTCCAACATATTATGAACAAGCAAAGCCGAGCTAGTATCAGGAGTTATGCTTCATAACATATTATGAACAAGCAAAGCCGAGCTAGTATCAGGAGTTAGGCAAACAAAGGAACCTCATATGAGCCGCCAAATCTTCATCAACGTTGTTGAATTGAGAAGAACGTGAACCATCACGATACAAGCTAAAGATTGCGATTGGCGATGTTACTTAAAGCTTCAGAATCGGATACTTGAGTTGGCGGTGAGGGGTAGATATGGTGTCATTAACTACATACACATGCTTTCTATATAAAAACATTTTTAAGGAAATGAAGCGGTGCAATAATTAAGATATGGCAGGTAAGTGAGGCTCACCAAAATAAGGCAGGTATATGTGGTGGGTAAGATAAAGTGGTGAGGTGATCACTTAAACTAGTGGGTAAAGGCAAGTGATTAGTAATTACACGGTGCTGCTTTTGATCATTAGTTTCAATAAAATAGATAAATTAAGAAGATAAATTGTTAGGATGGAGAGCTACAATCAACAGCACCTTGGAAAGGAAGGAGTTGACATTGCTAAACTTTTGAACTATGACATCGCTAAACTTTTGAAGGAGAGGGTAGGAATGGAAGGGGGTGGGAAGCATTTGAGGGAAGCATTTGGGGGAGGAGACGAAAGCATTAGGGAGGGACCTGTCAGGATAGAAAGAGAGATAAAATCACTTCAAGGCTAGATAGACAAAGAGAGAGAATCTCCAGATTTTGTAGGCGATTTTGCAGGCAATGGCAGGCCTAGTCATTATTAGACGGTAGGAGAAGACGTGGGTATGGGTAACGCCAGAAACCGCATAACCCTTGTAATAGTGAGGAGAACACCTTGTAATGACTCTTGATGGAAATAGTAATATTGCTCGTTCATGCAAATGTGAAGTAAACTAACACATTTTGATAGTTTTCATTCATTCTAACTATTGCTAGTAAAATATAGTAATTATAAATCTTTAATTTTTTTCTTGATATTTTAGTCTTTCAATACCAATATATAAATTTGAAAGTTACTTCTCTTTTTATTCATTTATATTAAATGTACACCCTTATTGAATGAAATGCACGGAGGCGTCATTCAAGTTACTATATGCATGAAGCTTGTTCAAAGATTACCATTATTCTAAACAAATAAACACATATTGTTTAATAAAGACTTGTAGTTAAACGACCACCTTGGATGCTAATAGTGACATCCATTTGCATTTGACACTTATAGAGATGCGAACTTGCTTCTTCTCTTCTCTCCCATAATCCCTCTCAGTGGCTCTTTCAACACTTCTCTTTTCTCCATTCTCTTTGGTCTCCAACACATCTATGCCATTTCTTCTTTTGCCTCCCTGCTTTCGGACCCTTTGTGTAGCTAGCTTTTCTCTTGTTCTTTGGTTGGCATTGTCTGGTGCTACATCTTGGCTCTAGCATTTGAATCATGCCTTTCTCAGTTTTCATTCGCTTTGGAGAACACGAATCATTGACCATTTGTTTTGACACTCCTTTCCTGGAGGTTTCATTGGTAGAGCTTAAGGAACACTTTCACATTGAGAACGAGGACATTGAACTGCATCAAGAAATTGGAATAGATGAGCTTGCCATTGTACTTCCAGTGGTGAATTTAGAGGATGGTCAGAAAGGGTTCAAGATTAGTGGTAGCCAACAATCAACCTTAAGAGTTCACATGCCCTATAAAAGAGGTACTCATGGTGACTTTATGAATCATGAACTGAATAGTGTGGTTTCACTTACAGAGAGGATGCCTTTGAATAGTTTTCTTCATGTTGCGCTCAAATCTGCAGTTTGGGTGGAGAAGGTTACTGAGCTTCCTGTAACTTATGATGGATATATTGTCTTCGAACTTCCACCTATGCCTAAGGGTTCACCAATGTCTGGAATGGAACAGAATGTTGATGGTCATGTTTGGACAAAATATTTCACATGTTCACAAGACTGCTTCAATGGTGTTGTGAGAATGAGTAGATGTTTAGGTTATTTGAGATGTTGTAATTTGGATTGTCCTTTCCTTGAATGAATGGGAGTTTTAAATGATACACAATGGAAAGGAAAGCTTAGGAGACCTCCTCTACCTGGTCCCATTAATCTAGCCTTGAGGTCACTTGTGTGCAAGCATTGTGATGCAATACCAGAGTGTGTTTACCTATGCAGTGCTATTATATATTATTGCTTTCCCCATGAATGAGTGAAGACAACGAGATGCACAGTGCATGTGGGTTTCCATGACCATCCAGTTGAAAAAGGTAGAAGTCGAGCAAAGGAAATGCAAGTAGAGGATCTCATTTCAATGTGTGCTAGGTTGAATGGAAATTCCTCTTCCAAAAATATCGAGGTATCTGTGGCACAAGACCTTGTGATGGAGATAATGCTAGCAAAGAATGGGGTTGTTGTGGAGCCACTAGATGATCAAAAGTTTGAAAAAGTGCTTGAAACCATTACACCAATGACCCAGAGAAGGAGGCTTCAGAGAGTGGTGCAGAGCGCAAGAAGTGAGGCTAGAGGAGCGGATGGTGGAATGGATTCAATACTTGATTTAAAGTGGAGATGCAAATATCCATACCTACAAAGTATCCTATTTCCTGAACAATTGCAAGATGAACAACAACCACATATCTTCAAAATGTCGACCATTGGTCCAGGATCAAGAGTTGATCTAGTGAATCACATGCGGCCTGGTGGAAGCTTGGGATCACAATGGGTTCATTTTGATCATGTGCATCGAGTGAGGGGATGGTCAACAATGGGTGCTCATGTGTATGGCCCATTCATAAGGGAACTATTAACTCTAGCAATATGTGAATTCAAGGTGGAGGATAACCATGCTCAAGTTTGATTCTGGGAGCTACTGAACAATACAATGGAGAAGAATGGTTTAAAAAAACCTGAATTTCATGGATTCATGGCAGATGGAGCAGGAGCAAATTGGTTGGCTGTCCGCACTGTTTACAATGGTGGACGTGAAAATGTGATGGATGGTAGAGAAAGAGCTTGTGTTTTCCATTGGGAGATGAGCATGGTTGAGCACACCAGACGATGCATTAAGCCACAATTTCAGGAGGAGAATAAAGTTCTATGTTGGAAGTGGAGAGAGGCAACAACTTCAACTTCTACAGACCAATGCAAACAAACATTGAATTTGTATTGGTCCTCGATTCATGTGGAGGGTGAGCTACCAACATTGCATACGTGGCTTGTTTGGTGGGATGTTAGAGTCAACCAGTGGGGGGAAATGTTCTTGCGGCAAGAAGAGCACTCTGGATTTGTTCCTACAGTGAAACTTTCAGAGACAAAACATTCTAGCATGAGAGCAACACATGGATATGGAAAACACATAACATTGTATGATGCTTGTGCAACAGATCTTGCAATGAGTGTCCTTTAGAGTGCCCACTACAATGCCTTTATGAATGGAAGACACTTGGGTACAGGACCAAATTTGGATGCTCTTCGGCGAAGAATACTTGATGGTAGTAAGTTTGGTAAAGGGGACAGAAATAGGCTTGTGGATTTATCACACATAGTGATTGAAGAGGCTGGGATACAATCTCCTGAGATGAATAGGCCAATAACAGAACCAGTGAGCATAAGAAGAAAGAGGGGTTCAAAATGTTCAACATCGGTCCATGCAAATGATAGTCATCGACCAGAATACATGACAGTGACAACAAGGAGAGTGATAGGAAAAAGAAGACAATTTGATTTTAAAAGTCCATCACAGGACGTGGTTTGTAGAGAGATAGATATTCATGAAGCCAATTGGGCAATCGGGAGAACCGAACCACATAGCATTGTCACATGCTTTGGCTACTTGGCAGAGAGTCAGAGACAATGTGGGGCACTAATCAATTCACTTGGTAGAAGTGCAAGTTATGGTGTGCCAGCCCCTTATTTTAAGGGAAGAAGGCAACATTCTCATGGAGTGATAGAGCACTTTGTATGGTTTTGTAATACTTCTGTCACCCATACATGGAATGTGGATAAATCCATTCAAGGTGTTCCTGGGGTCTCTCCAGGTGTATGGAAGGTTGCAAGTGGGACATCAATGACTATAGATGAGAGGGGTGCCCTTGTAAGGGCAAGGTTCGTATTTAATCGTGATGATTTTATTGGTGTGATGGGACCTCCTTATGCACAGTAGATCCATACACCTAGCCATGTGCGCCCTTCTCATCGTGATGGAAAGCTTGTTTCATGGAGAATTAAGTTGAATAAAGATTTCAAGGAAAGGATACACAAGGCAGTTATCGAAAATGGGGAGGTGGTGAGAGAGAACATCATTATTCCACATGAGGTGCATGTATTCCATGTTCGTACAACAAGATCAATGTCCAAGGGGCTAACATATAGTGTCTTGATTTCAGAGTTTCCACGTTGCACATGCCTTGATTTCATAGAAAGGGAAGCAAGAAAAAGTCCCTACATGCCTTGCAAGCACATATACTTTGTGTTTATTATTGTCTTGGGCTTAACTGAAATGGTGCATCAGTTTATGCATCAGGCTGCATTGACAAAAGTTGAATTGTTTCAAGCTCTAGGTGGTAGAAGAAACCCATCAAGTATGTAGTGTATGGCTTGGATGCCCTTTTTTTGCATTTCCTTCGGAATCGAATAATATATGTAGGTGTGATTCCTTGCATGAAGCTGCACTAAATTGTATTTTTTGAAGGTGGAAGAAACCCATCAAGCATTTAGTAGGCAGCCTAGATGTCCCTTTTTTATATTTCCTTTGGAAGCAGATGATATACATAGGTGTGCTTCCATGTTTTGGCAATGCATGAAAAAACATTTTGTACAATCATTCCAAGGGTTGGAAGATATTTTGAAGCATCACATTTTTATATCAATTTTTTTTTGTATGACATATGCTTTTTGTGCTATGGAGTTAATAACTTTTAGAAAAAAGGTGTCTTTTGACAACATGAAGAGCTTAATGTAATATGTTACTATTCTCATTATTGAAAGCATTCATTGTTTTATTTTATCATTACTTTTTCACAGCAAAGGAAACATGATTTGAACATGTACTTCTGGAAACATGCTAGCCAAGATGCAGGTGAGTGGGTAAGCTTTCTTGGAGCATAAATTGTGGTAATTGGCTATCTTGGATGAATATGATGTGGTTGTTATTAAACAGATAACACCTTGCATTGTTGTTTGTCCATGCTCGCTTATTTGGCCTCGCTTGCTTTTCTTCACTCACCTTTTAGTAATCCTCCCCTCTTTCTTAGGACTTCCCCTTAAACTGTGATCTTTTCCTTTGCACATTTAAGGCTACATCCTTCTTGTTTCCTTCCATAGACTTCTGTCTAATCTCCTTGGCCAAAAAGCTACCGATAACATCCAGTACTCCACCATGTGCAGAGTTACTGATAACTGTCCGGAAGGTATCCCATGAGGATGGCAATGAACATAAGAGAAATATTATCTTAGTCTCCGCATTAAAATTCATCTTCTGAGCTTGAAGCTGACTGAAAATAATATTGAATTCATTCAAGTGAGAAGCAATGGAGAACCATTTCTTCATCTGTAGCTCAAACAACCTCTTCATGAGGTAAACTTTATTAGAGGTATTTTCCTTCTCATAAGTGGCACATAATTTCTTCCACAAATCTGCTCATTTACTACTATGAAATAAATTGACTCTGTAAGATGAAGTCTAACAATAGACTTTGCTAATGCATCCAACTCATTCCAATCATCCCCAGACATATGTGCATGCGTAGCTCCAATCCCTGCCAAGGGTCTAATGCTTCTTTTGAATAAGCACATCCCTTATCTGTTCTTTCCACAAGAAAAGTTTGTCCCATCAAACTTTTTAATGCTGAAAAACTCCTTTTTAGACATGGAAGAGGATGCCATGATGCAAAGAAACAAAATCCCAAATGCTAGGATGTGCAAAATCACACCAAATAACAGTTGCACCCAAATATGTATGCTTTAATGAAGGATAGTGTCAGCAAAACTCAAGGCTCAAAGCATCAAAATGCATCTGACTCATGTGCATATACTATGCATCCATATGATTAAATCTGGACCAAAAGAAAATGCCAACTGCAATGGAAAAACAATGGCAATCCCAATTCCAATAAGTGCCAAAATGCCTCAAGCATAAACGCTGTTCATGAGCATATACATCAACAAAATCTCATCCAAGAGATCATAGCACAACCTGTGTATCCACTGCAATATTTCAAAGCTATCCCTTAGCATAAAATAGCATGTGTGTGCTAAACGTTGATCAATAAAGCATCCCACAAGGTAATCTAGGCCTATAAGTGCATCTAACAAGGATCATAATGCATGCAAATGGCCCCTAAAGCATACACTACAACCCAATACAAACCACAAATGAGCGCACACATCTCAAACTACAACCAGAGTGATCTGCATAAGGTATATCCAAGAAATCACGGCCCTATTGCAATGACCGCTAGTGAAAATAGAACCTGGGATGCCTCAAAACATGGGCATCACTACATAATCGGACTCAGCAAGACAATCTACAAATATCTCTCTTTCGTTGGAACTCCAAAATCCCCATCGATGAATGGGAAACGGGGAGTCAACCCTTGCAATTGACCTATAGTCCAAAATCAAAGGTTTGAACCTTTGAATGGATTTTTGATAGAGAAATAGACGATTTGGTGCCTCAGTGAATAGAATTTTTCCAAATCTCCATGAAATCATGCAAGAGTTGGTAGGTAGGGGCTTTTGGGCCTCCAAAATGCAATGGAACAGATAGTTTTGAAAATAGTGGTCCCAATAGTTGGGTCCAACACACGGACCAAAAAACATTTTTGCAAACATACCTATTTGTAAACACCATCGGAGTGCAAATGATGAGCAATACAAAAGTTTTAGGATCTCCTGAGTCCACTGGAACTGATAAATCTACGAATGTGGTTGCTTCAAACTCAAGTTCCAACACACTGGCAGAAAAACATTGAAGCAGATACATGGAGTCAGAAATCCAACATAATGATGCCAAATTCAAGAATGAAGGCGTTTTCTCTGTAGAGTCGAAAAGAACAAGGGAATCATCAAAAAACATTATTTTCCTCCAAAACCACCTGCTAGATTGCAAAAAACCACTCAAAGAATTTTCCAAAGGCTTTTGCAAGGTCTCTACACACCAGGATGCAGGTAAAGTTACCCAACAGAACTTTTCCTTCCTCCCACAGAGCTATAGTAGTAGACTTCAGACTCTAGGCTCATACCCAAGCTCAGCTAGAACACCTGCGCTGCTCTGATACCAATTGAGAGATCTCAACAACGAAAGCGGAACAAAAGAGGGTGAGAGAAAGGGAGAGCCAAAAGAGAGTGCCACATAACTTTTGGTGGGTGTAGAACACCTTAATCTTCTATGTCATCCATATATATATGTGTTTGAGTATTGTATATAACCGAGGTTAAGGTACAGTGGCCTTTATCCCTACACTCGAGCAGGAAGGGTCGATTTTATCATTTTTTTGTAAATATCTATTCTTTTACTTCTTTCTACATGTAATTTGGGAATGCTTAGGGTAAATCATGAAATTAACATACATTCTTGTAATGTTAGGAAATGAAAATGGGTAGATAGTGCACAAAGGAGAGTACTCGTATGTGTATGACAACAGTATGTGAGCCTTGTTCAACTTACTTGAGGTGAGTAGGGAATGTGTTCCCTTGTTGAATGTAAGCACTTACTATACCCATTTTTCTTCAAATGCTCGAATTGAACAACTATTGGATATATTAACATCTGACACGTGTGCTTCTTGAACAGGATGATGGAGAGTTCTTGCAACAAGATCGCCAAGAGGATGCTAAAGTTGGAGAGGCAAGAGGAAAAGGGGACAATGACGAGGAGAGTGGGAGTGATGAGGAGGGTGGGAGAAATGATGAAGTTTTGCCCCAAATCTAAAGTGTTGATATTTCCATCAATACAGCTTCGAGTTTTCCTGATAGCTCCTAGAGAAGGTCAATATTTTCGTCCATATTCACGTCAAAAACTAACCATCCATATTCACATTAAAATCTAATTTATCGACAGTTATAGCAATGCTTTTTTTTACTATGATATTGACGTTTTCATATCAACTTTTATATGGAGGATAATATCAACTCTTAGGAGATTTTGGGAAAAAAAAATAATGTATTTTGCATCGAAAAAGTGTCAAAACAGAGCCAATGGTTGTAGAGAAGGTGGACCCATTATACTTACACACTTCTTTCTTTGGATCCTCAATGGTGAGTAAAATCAAAATTGAACTTTACTATTATAGGGCAGTAGTACCCATGCACACACCTAAGGGGGCTACTCCCTCCTTATCTATTGGTGTGGTCAAACTAGCTATGTGATGTGGTTTAGGAGGTTTAGTGTGTGCATGCACACACACATGCATGTGTGCGCATGCATGCACATGTGCATGCACACACACACACATCCTTTGTTTGAACCAGAACTACAAGCACCACATAGACAACCATCATAGTAACAAGACAAATTTCTTGTTCTCAATTGAGTTCTATCAACCTTACTAAAGCCAAATGTGCACTTGAGCCCACAATCATTGAACAATCCCATCTCATGGACCTATCTGCATCACCAATATTTATCTCCCAAGAAATCCACAATACTTGTCTTACTTTTTAATAGCTACTACTCATTGCACTACTGAGTGTATCATTTAAGAAAGCCACAATATATACTATCTTTCACAACAATACCCCATTAATCTTAAGCTACTTGTGTGCGAGTGCCCTTTTCACAAATGCACGTGCTCTATTGTGTTCACCTTTTCTATGACCATATCCAAAAAAGTTCAAACTCATCCCTACATTAGTGAGACCATAAACCATGCAACAGAATAGAATGGTTTGGCTGACTTGAACTACAATGCACATCCATCGGACCATACCCAATTTGTGATTTCAACCCTTGTCCTTACAACCACTTGTTATGTATTAGCAAAGAATGTTGCACAAAGATAGTATCATGATCGTTGTCCTCTGAAATGTAAAAATGCATATCCTTGAACACACCCTCCTCTCCAGCCTTGTGATGATAAATAATCTATACAAGTGTGTCACTTGATCATTATGCCAATGCATTGATTGTATCTCATTCTATTTCCCATGTAATTTTTAGCAAAGTCTAATACAAACATGATTGTATCTTCTGAAAAATTCACTAATCCTTCTTTAAATGGATGGTCTTGTCATTTATATTCAAAATTATGCTTGATGAAGTTCTTAGTGTTGTATGTGGAGCCTAATCCTTTTTTCAGAGAGTTTTTAAAGCTGTTCTTTAGACCCGAGTATATTTGTACCCACTCATGAGGGGGCTCCAAGGGGAGCCCCCCTTGGTGAGGGTTCGGGGGCAATGCTCGCAAAGCCTAAAATATATGAAATTTGGTGCATGAGTTGTGTGCTCAAATTTTCTAAAATAAGTGTGTGGTGAAAGTAATGGATATACTATATATATCTTGTATCTTCTTACTGGCTAGATAAGAAGAATGCAAGAATCATGGATGTAGCCCACACTAGGTGATCCACACATATTGTGTCTCTCTTTTTGTTTCATTCTATGCACTTTTTATATTGTATATTTTATGCATTATTCTTCTCACATTGTTGGTTCATATCATGTTACTCTTAACAATTGGCATCAAGTGTTTATTTGAGGAACATCATTGGCTCATTTGGAACAAGATTCCTAGTTTGAGTGGGAGCAGTGATGGAAGAAGGCAATCTTAAAATTGAAATTTTCAATGGCAAGAACTACTAGCATTGGAAGATTCAAATTGAGGATTATCTACACCAAAAGGAACTTTTCTTGCCATTATGTGGGATAGCAAAGAAGCCTACAAGTATGTCTATCTAAAGGCTCTTTTTAGAAAGGCACTAAGAACGATTGTTGGAGGAGATGGATGGGGAGGTCCCGTGCTATGCAAAGCTTATGTTGGAGGCATTGGAGGAGTACTTGGGGAGGTTTGTGTGGGAGAGTGGGGGAAGGATGGGATGGGTGGTTTACTGGGGGGTGGGTGGGATCCGTAGGAGGCAGTTGTGGGATTATGGGGTGGTGGAGTAGAAAAGTGCTATGGCTTCCTTCCCCTTCTCCTCGGCGACTTCTTTGGGATATGCTATGTTGATTGTTTCAAAATTTTTGACCAAGGCCTGTGTTTGGAAGCATCATTGGCTTTCAATATCCTTGATCAAAAGACAACAAAGTACTTGATGAGTAGGTTGGATACATTGAAAAACCATAAGCTTCTAATAAGGTATTCCTTATGAAGCATTTATTCAATCTAAAGATGTCAAAAGGTGGATCTATTGTAGCTGAGACCATTTGAGTTAGTTCAATACAAATACAAGCCAACTAAGGTCTATAGGAGTGAACTTTGATAGTGAGGTTTGAGCTCTCTTGATTTTGTGCTCATTGCCATAAACTTGGGATGGCTTGGTCATGGCTATGAGTAACTCTATTTCCAGGTCAAAATTTTTAAAGTTTGATGATATTGTTGGTGTTCTCTTTAGTGATGAAATGTGACAAAAAAAGACACGTGAAACATCAGATAATGCTTTGACTCTTGAGAATGGTAAAAAACAAAGGGAGATAGGAAAAATGCAAGAAATAATGATGGAGTCCTCTAGCAATGGAAGAGGAGATAGGGTTTCCGCCACCTCTCAAGTTTCCCCCTCTGTCGACATGCCAAAGACGGTGACTCCATTAACAGAGTTCTAGAGCTCCTCGGGGCAAGGCCCAATCATGAGGCGAATGCCAACAACACTCAAGATGTAGATATGTAGGACCTATCACGAGACAAGACTGTGGATCTAACAAACTTACCTAGATTTACCTTACACTTGGAAGAAAAGTACATGCAAATCCTTCAGAAAGGTATAGTTGACGAGGGACTCAGAAGACTCTTGGTGGAGTTTAGGCCTTCTCTAGATAGTTTTTCATTCTTCTAGCAGGATACGAATAGAATACAAAATGTGAAAGCTATGTCTTTTGCATCCCAAACTTTGAAGCGTTCGAACTCAAGGAGCCCCCATCCAACATTATGTGCAGTAGGTCGAGGAAGGGAAGACCATGCTCGAGATGCAGCAAGGGACCTATGTGAGTGCCATCTAAGGATGAGGTAGAAGTTTGTTTCAAGCCCCAGTGACCCCAAAGCAGTCGGCTTGGGAGTAGCTCACACCAAGAGCTAGAAAGATTTTCCACAAACCCACCACAAACACCTCAATAGAAGCAGGAGTTGGAGATTCTAAAAAGGCTAGAATGGATAATGGCGCTTTCAAAGGTAAGCTACCAACAGTGAAGGTCCATAATGGTATCCTAAATGAAACCACAAGTGGCTTTGCTCCTATGCTATTGTTGGATACATTCACGTCCCTTATCAAAGGTTGGGTTAGGAACTTTTGGTCACGCAAAGGTCTAAATGTCACTAGCGTTTGTTTCCTCAAGAATGGGTATATAGTTTTCTTGTTTGAGAAGCTGGAGATAGAAAAAAAGGTGTTCCAAAAGGGCACCTAGACTATTAGTAGTCAACCATTGTTTGTCCAGATGTGGGAACCATCATTTATCCCCGACTCACTGCCTCCCTCCAAAGCCCCAATATGGGTAGAGCTCCTTGATCTAACTCTTTCTCTCTTTTTACACAAGTAGAGGCCCTTTGTGCACCTCCACAAAAATTTTTGGGTTTGGAAATGAACAGATTCATAAGCCCGAGAGGGAACCCTCAAGCATGTGTCTTGATGGACTTTTCTATTGATAGCATCCTAATGCTATTGGTGTGCTGGATGGCGATGGAGCAGAAATAATCCAAAATATCTTCTATAAGAATATATCAAACTCCTACTTTTTGTGTGGGCTGAGTGGGCATTTCATCAAGGACTATCCTTCCAAGAATAGCCATAGAAAAGAAAATGCAAAGGAACCAGCTCCCCCCCACAAATTATGCAAGCTACTAAGGAAGAGGTTTCTGCAGCAAATCAAAAGGTAAGGCACATGAAAAGGATAATGTTCAGTGGAGGTCATTAAGGAAATAGAAAAATATCATCTCGAGTGTGACCTCTAAGGAAAGGATGGTAGATAGCTCAGAGGAGGAAGAAGAATTTGTATGACTCTGAAGCTCAGTTAGAACAAGCTGAGCACAAAGCTTTGGGGAAGAAAGACCCCGCCTTTACCCTGGTGAAAGTAAGAAAAGCTATTCAGGTAGAAAAATGAAGTCAGCAATCGAGGCTTTGAGTGATAAACCCAAAGACCCAAGTACCACAAAGAGAGAAAAGAGGAGGATGTCGAGAGGATTTGCACTCTCGCCTCAGGTCAGCCCAATCAATTTCAAGAAGAAACAAAATAAAAGCACTACCCAATGATGCAGACTCAAGATAAATTCTCTTTCCTAAGTATAAATGTTCAAGGAATGCCAAATACTCAAATTGATGACAAGATAATGTGGTTTTGTAATGAACATGAAGAGGGTAGAGGGGGTGCAATTTTGGGCATTGCCAAGCTCTTGTCTCAAGTAGTAGGCAGGGTTCTGACCACCTTTGTTCGAAATGGAGCAGGGATTGAGTTCAATCACCCCAACCTAGTTTGTTAGATCTTCTCAATCTACGCCCCTAACTTAGAGCATTCCTATGGGGGGGTAAGATTCTTCAAGGTAATTATATTCTTTTGGGAGACTTTAATGTGGTCGAATGCAGAAGAGCTAGATGGAATGAAATAGGTAATGTCTTAAGGGGGAGTGAGTTAACTGCTTGGAATAGCCTCAAGGATCAAGCATTTTTTATTGATGCCTCAGAAGACACATCTTTCACATGGTCAAATAGCTAAATAGGTCATTTTCACAAAAAATCCCGATTGGATAAAGCTTGTTTCTCTAAAAGGATTTTGGATGATGCGCTATGTCATTAGAGCAGCCCATTAATGCCCCTCCCCTTCTCTGATCATAAACCAATTTTAATCTCCCTAGAGAAGGGTGAATGGAGGATCATCAGATGCTGCTTCAAAGCAAACTCCTTTTTCTTTTAGATACCTTATGTGCAGAATAAAATTGTAAGAATCTAGAAAAAGGCTTTTCAGAGGAACTGCTAGTATGGCAGACAAGTGGGTGAGAGCCACAAAGCACACTAGATGCTTCTTGAAGGCTATCAAATGTAGATCAGACTGCTAGAATCAAAAGGCATCAGATTCTAGAAGAATAGATAAAGGGATTTAAGGAGAGCTTGCAGATAATAACTCTCCTCAGGGACAAACACAACTAAGGAATGCAAGAGACAACCTAAGAGCTGAGGTAGAGATCAAAGCAAGGCAAGCCACAATCTACACAAGAGAGTGGTGGGCAGGTAAAGGGGATAGGGCTAACGATGATATGTTCAGAAGCTTCAAAAGAAGCACAATAAGGAATCATTGGATGCTCTTTAGAAAGACAGGCGGATAGTGCAAGACTGAGACGAGATTATGGAAATAGTCTTGTCCAGAAACTACTTGGAGAGACTGAGATACTCTCAATAGAAAACTCAGAGTTAGAGAACTTTAACACTAGGTCAGAATCAAGCAGGTCGCCACCTTTGATTGCCTTTACTTAGATAGAGAGCTTACAATAGAAGAATTAAAAGGAACGGTGGATGCAATGGCAAAAGGTAAGACACCAGGGGAGGATGGGCTCCTAATGGAATTCCATCAAGTTTTTTAGGACACCGTTGGCTCCTACCTAATGAAGCTCTGGCAGGAAGCAAAAGATAAAGAGTTCCTTATCTTAATAATTAACACAGGCATGATCAAGCTAATTCTGAAAGAAGGCCCTAAAGATGAGATTAAAATTGGAGACCATTGACCATGTTGAACACCAGTTATGATATTTTTTCCAAAGCATTGGCCATCAGACTCAAGATTAAGATGCAGAAGTGGATAAGAGAAGAGAAAAAAGGCTTTATTCAAGGATGGCACATCCTCAAGGCAATCCTTACCTTCTGGGAAGTTCTTGAACTAACGGATGAAACCCAACAAGATATCTGCTTCCTCAAAGTTGATTTGGCAAAGCTTACAATAGGATGGAATGGGGATTCATCTTGTCCTCCTTACAGGACATGGGAGTAGGCCTCGGGAGGTTCACCTCCCAAAATTTTAGTGTACCATGTGCATTCAAAAGGAGGGGTATTTTAATTTCACTTTTGAAAAATTTTTAACAGGTTTACAATAACAGGAGGGGGTTTTTTATTCAACTCTAGAGAAATTTCCATTAGTTCATAAGTAAAGGGGGGTGGTCTTATTGGGAGAAAATTTTAGTTGAGGGGTTTTTTTAATGCCTCTTGAATGCACGTGATACCTAGGAATTCTTAGTGGTGTAATCCTTGAGGAGTAGGCCTAAAATTCATTTCCTATGTTGACATCCTCCTTTGCCAAGCGAGAGGAAAGATAGAAATAAACGTTAAAACTTCTCCCTGCTTTGCTTTAAAGAGAACTACCAGACAAGGATGCCCTCTACCACCATTTCTATTTGTGATACCAGCTGATGCACTTGGCTAGCTTATTTAGGATAAGACAAATAATGGCACTTTTAAAGGTATCTAGGTTGAAGAGGGAAGATACATCATATGCCAATAGTTTGCAAATGATACTAATCTTATGCCACATAACAACAAGCAATCAATGGTGGCTAACATTCTTGAATTCTTCAATGCTGATAGATAGATTTGATTTGAGAGTAATATAAGAGCAACATCTACTGTGATCGAGGTATAATCTTCCTTGGATGGGAGGTCACATCTAGCCATCCCTAAAGGAATTCAAATGGGCTAGAGAAACACAATTGTCTCCTATGCCCATCTGGATGGAAGGACAGAAAGATGTAATAAAGATCCTCAACCTGAAATGGCACAAGAGAGACTCAGACAAATTTTGGGCAAAGAGATTTGAAAAAGTGTGGGATAGGAACATCTCAGAGAAACAATCTTGCCTTCTCTAGTTAATCCTACACAAAGGAGTTTGGACAGCCAGTCAAGCATGAAGCATAGGCCACGGTGACAGATTGATAAATTGCCTACAAGTCTTAACACAAGAGTCATTAAACTCATTCCTAAGAATCAAAACAAGTGCTTGCAAGTTGCCAAGTCATTGGCATCCACTCCCTTTTACGCGATGGTTTGTTGGGCAGAACAATCTATCTTTCAAACTAGGCTCTAAAGGAAGGTCTTGCTCCTTCCAAGCTTTATCCTAGATTAGCTGGGAGGCTCCATAAAAGGGTTTTCAAGAGTTTGTAATGATGTTTGGGACTTAGGAATAGGTTGTTTGATGTCTTTAGTCATAGCAACAAATATCAGTGACAACTCATGAGTTGAGAAATGTGCAGATAATTGTTTATAAGATCTAAGGATTTTAAAATATTTGCTTTAAGCTTAAGGAAATGAATGCATAGAGACTCTCTAAGGGATTCAAAGGAGCCTATCAATCAATTATTGCATCTATTGCTTAAAAATGTTGGCCTTCTTACTCTCCTTTTGATAGTGAGTCAATATGGATGCTCACAATAATTCAAGTTTGGAAAGCAATGACATCCTATAAGCTTATTGTTCTTCTATGGAAATTTGTTTTGGGAGAATTCCATGTGAATCATTGTTTATCAAGATGGAGTCCTGAAGTGTCTCCTTTATGATTTCTTTGTAAGAGCAGAAAGGAAACTCATTTCCATCTCTTATGGGACTATGTGGTTGTTCTATTAATTTAGAGAAGAGTATTCAAATGGTTTGAGTCCATGTTGATTAGCTTTTGCCCTACTTGGAAGTCAGCACCCTTTGGTGATAGATGCAAGTTGAATGATTCACTCATACCTATCCGATAGTTGGTGTGAGCTCTCGTCATTCAACATTTTTGGAAACATAGGAACAATCTGGCTTTTCGAGAAGCTTGCCAAATCCATAACTCTATGGGATCCAGTACAACAATTTCAAGCCTGGTTCCCATTTAGTTATGCCTACTTGCTATACTGGGTGACACTCCTAGCAGAGCCCCCTCCAACTGGAATGTTATCTGCACTTCTGCATTGTGGTCCATATGGTTTTCTCGATGTGCAAAAGTCTTTAATGATAATCACATGGATGCTACTAACTTTTTTCTAAATCTATGTTTGGAACCAAGAGCAAAGTGACAATTTGCGTTGTCACGAGGGCAAAGTTTTCCCTAAAACTTTTTCACTTTTCTCTTCCTTTGCTCCCTAGTTTTTGGCCCCCTACCAGGATCCCAAAGTATCCGCTTGATCTCTTAGATTTGCAACTACCTTGCTGATGGGAACCTCTACCTAACCGACTGTCCTTCACCTTCACAAAGGTGCCTTGATCCTTCAGACGCTCAGAAGAAGGGCCTGGAGCTCCTCCCGAGAGCTACGGCCTTGGAGGACCTCTCTTTCCCAAAACACTTGCCGAATCTCTGTGTGGCAAAAGTGATGCCCGCAGCTTACTCCGGAAACTCAATACAAGTGAGGGAAAATGCCTGTGAAGTCGATTCCCCAAAACTCCTTGTCTGACTAGTTGGGACTAGCTAAATTTAGCTGGGGCTAAATTAACCAAACCGCCAAAACTAGCTGGCCTAGTCACAGCTTCAAGTGTACATTAAGAAAGAAGATAACTTGGCTAAAGAAGAGGGAACATTGCTAGCACGACTACACACTCTTGCAAAGAGCAAGGTGAAAGAAAGAGATGAGATGCGACGTCAAGAGCAGAACACCATGGCAGCCCAGGAACCACAGCCTCTCGCCCCCGTCGTGCACTACAAGTACCCAAAAACCCCTTGTGCCTTCCTTACAAGCTAAAAGGCTACTACTCAACTAGAAGCTCAGAAAGCCTCACCCCCCCCCACTTTCCTTCAAGAGACCCATCTTATTTTCTAACCCTACAGGCACCTCATTTAAAGTATGCAATGAGAATATGTCAAGAGAGCTCTTCCTCCAGTTCCTTCAATGACCCAAGAGAGAGCTCCTTGATAAGGGACAAAAGCGCAGATGCTTGAACCCATACATACACATTTTGGGTACTGTTGTTATCATCAAGGTTATTACTCACGTGGTTTCAAAGGAAGAGATGGGCTGATATCTCATGTTTCACTATCACCCTATCTATTTCAGTGTGACTTGTTATGGTAGAAGACTCCCCTTGTTACTTCTTCCCTATATGGGGCATAGAACTTTATGTAAAACTGATTGTCTCATTTTTTACATAATAATGCAAACCCTCATTCTTGGGGGGGGGGGAGCCCAAGAAATTGCGGCAAGTCAAGAAGAAGTAGATCCAAATCCAAAGGGAATCTAAAGTACTAGCATTGTGGTTAAAAATGACACTTTAAAGAAAGAATGTTGGTTGCAAAATAAAATAGAAGGAGATGGACAACAAGAGAATACATAGGAAGCAAATGTAGTAGGTACTATGTTGCAAGATGCCTTAATTATTTCATTAGATAATATTACCGATGCATGGGTAGTACACTCAGGGGCTTCATTTCATGCTGCATCTCAAAGGGAATATTTTCAAAATATATTCAAGGTGATTTTGGAAAAGTTTATTTAGGTGATGATGAAACATGTAAGGTTGTTTGAAAGGAAAAGGTACCAATAAAATTGCAAAATGGAATCCAATGGTTGCTAAAGGAGGTAAGGCATGTTCCTAATTTAAAAAAAAAACTTAATTTTATTAGGACAATTAGATAATGAAGGTTGCTTTACCACATTTACAAAAAATTGGTGGAAGGCTACTAAAGGATCAATGGTAATAGAAAAAGGAGAAAGGTAGGTACATTATTGATAATTCTTACTCCTCTATTGCCTTAGATTCTACAAGAGTAGATTCAACTTTGTGGCATCATATTCTTGCACACATGAGTGAGAAGGAGATGATGCATATTCATCACTCAAGAAAATTATTGCCAGGTTTGAAGCAAATTGATTTGGATTTTTGTGTGAACTGTGTTTATGGAAAACAAAAGAGAGCTATATTTCTCAAAGTTGGAAAACAAAAGAACCAAGAAAAGTTAAAGTTGTGCATACAAATGTATGGGGTCCTATTGATGCATCATCTCTTCATGTTTCTCACTACTATTATGTTACTTTTATTTATCACGCAACTAGAAAAACTTGGGTTTATTGCATTCAAAAAAAAAATGATGTCTTTGAAAGTTTTAAGAAATGAAAATCTTTGGTCAAGAATGAGACAAAAAGAAGGTGAAGTGACTTAGATCAGATAATGGAGGCAAATACTGAAATAAAGAACTTGACAGTTACTGTTCATACAATGGAATTCGTAGAGACAAGACAATTCCAAGAACACTACAAGAAAATCCTATGTCAAAGAGGATGAACAGAACAATCATGGAGTGTGCAAGGAGCATGAGACTACACATAGCATTGCCCTTATAGATTTGGGCTAAAGTAGTGAATATAGCTATTTACTTCATAAATAGATCACCTTCAAGTTACTTGGATGATGGTATTCCAGAAGATGCATGGACAAGTAAAGGTTAACTATTCTTTTCTAAAGGTTTTTAGTTGTGAAGCATTTGTCCATGTTGATAAGGTATTGAGAATAAAGCTTGAGGAAAATTCCAAGAAGTGCATCTTTATTGGATATGGAGGTTGTGATGATTTGGTTATTATCTATGGGATTATGTAAGTTTCAAAATCATTGGGAGTAGATGTGACTTCAATCAGAAAGGAGGTACAAGGTAAGGCTTGTTGTAAAGGGATTTGCACATAAGAAAGGTATAGACATGAAAATACCAAGAGATAGGAAAAATCACAAATTGACATTATCTTAGAGTGAGTACATTGAAAAGGTACTGTCAAACCTATTTCTACACCTTTGGCTATTCATTTCAGAATATGCAAGGATATGTGTTCCAAGACACAACAGGAGATTGACTATATGTCAAGGTTCTATATGCATAAGCAATTGGTAGCTTGATATATGCAATGGTATGCACAAGGCTAGATATTGCACATGTAGTGGCAGTTGTGAGCAGATTTATAAACAATCAAGGTAAAGAACATTGGATGGTTGTAAAGCGGATTCTCATATATTTGAGAGGTACGACTGCTCATGCATTATGTTTTAAATGTTCAAACTCTTTTCTACAAGGACATGTTGCTTCAGATATGATGGCAGGTGATAAGGATGGAAGAAGGAGCTCCACTAGGTGTGTTTTCACTATAGGCATTAGGGAAAATCTAGACTAAAAAAGGGCCTCATAAGGAGAAGATTAGGGAATCAATAATCAAGATTAAGGAATGGGTAATCTTCTTGATTTTAGGGAAAACCCATTGGTAAGATTCATTTAATGAGAGGATTTAATGGTGTCAGAACCAAATTTTCACCTTTGATGGTCCAAATGAACCAAGAATCATTTCAAAAATGTGATTGAATGGCACCTCAATTTGAGCCATTAAATCATTTTCCAACTAGGGCTCACAATTATCACCTTATTTGAGCCATAGGATCACATCATGCATCTATTTCCACATGTCTTGCACCAATACTTAGGAAGACATGATGGCTCAATTAAAATGTTGCCTAATTTTACATGTCACCCCAACATCATCGATGGCATTTCGCCCCTGTGTCCACTTTTCACCTCCTTTGCGACATGCATGTCTCAAAACTCATATTTATAACCTGCCAGTATGTCTCCACAATGTGTCTAGCATGTCCATACGTGAATTCACACAATGTCTACAAGAGAATAGCCTACAAGACATGTTTTGGACGTGTGCCAAGATGTCCGCATGTCTTGCACAAGTACTTAGGCATACATGAATTTTGAATTAACATGATGCTTGAAGTTACATGTCTCCCCTGGCGTCATCCATGGCATCTATCCCCTATGTCCACATGTGTCTACTTCTCTCCTTTGTGTCTAAGTACCTTTAGCTCATGCATGTCTTGAACCTTTGAGACTCTTACATCTTACCTGTGAATATGTCTTATCAATGTGCTAGCATGTCCAAATGTTAGTTCATGCAACATCTGCAAGGTTGGACTTACCTACTTGCAAGTTTTTGATGTGTGCCATGATGTCCACATGTCTTCTACTAATACTTAGGGAGACATGATGGTTGATAACATGATGCCTTAATTTACATGTCTTTACTAGCATCATCCATGGCATCTATTGCTTGTTTCAATGTGTGTCACCTTCTATCCTTGGTATCTACCTACTTTTGAGACATGCATGTCTTGAACCTTTGAGACTTCTATTGTAACCTCCTCCAATATATCTCCACGATGTGTCTAGCATGTCCATATGTCAATTCATGCAGCATCTAACGGAGAATCGGAGTGAGTAGGGAGTAGAGAGACTCACTGCACTCACAATAGTGGGGATAATCACAATGAGTGAGTGGTACCTCCCCAAGTACACACATATATATCTATTATGGATAAGGTAGTAACCCTTAAGTACATCTAAGTACAAATGTGTACATAGTGTACTTAAGTGTCCTACATTAAAGTACAACATGAAGTACTATTTACATAGGGTGGCCAGTGCCTTTACCCCAACAACCTCCCACTTAAAGGCAGTGTGCCCTCAAGGAGAGAAAGAATATTGGCCTCAACCAATACCCATAAGAGATCTGCAGTGTGCAAACCTCTCTGCAGCTAACCCTTTGGTTAACAGATCTGCCGGATTGTCATCTGTATGCACCTTAACAAGCTTAATTTGCTTGTTTTCAAGCACCTCCCTGATAAAGTGATATTTCACATCTATGTGCTTAGTCTTTGCATGAAAAACAGGATTACGTGCCAACTGTATGGCACTCTGACTGTCACAATGCAACAATGGAATCTCCAATGGATAACCCAAATCTGTCACTAGCCGAGATAGCCATATAGCTTCCTTGCACGCCTCAGTGGCTGCAATATATTCAGCTTCTGTAGTAGACAAAGCAACGCATTGCTGCATTCTAGATACCCACGACACTGCACCTCCAGTGAAAGTGAAAACATAGCCGGTAGTAGACTTCCGGGTATCAGGGTGGCCGGCATAATCAGAGTCTGTATAACCCTGCACTTTGGCATCTTGACTGCCGAAACATATACACAAGTCCTGTGTACCATTTAGGTATCTCATGACACCTTTCACTGCATTCCAATGCTTCTTGCCAGGTTTAGCCATGTATCTGCTAACCACTCCCACTGCAAACGCAATATCGGGCCTGGTTGCAACCATAGCATACATGAGACTGCCACAAGCTGATGCATACGGAATCTTTGACATCTCAGCTCTTTCAGCATCTGTCTGAGGGCTGTCCAAAGCACTGATTTTCACATAAGGAGGTAATGGAGTACCAATACTCTTCCCCCCCTCCATGTGAAATCTCTGCAAGACCTTGCCAATGTATTCCTTCTGAGATAAGTATAGCAACCGCTTTTCCCTATCCCGAAGTATGCGCATACCCAATATATGGTTTGCATCACCAAGATCCTTCATATCAAAGGTCTGGTGCAATCTCTTTTTCAAGGCATTCATCTCCTTATGAGATTTTCCAGCAATCAACATATCATCCACATACAAAATGAGGATAAGTAAACTGCCATCTGAAGCTTTCTTGGTATATAAGCAGTGATCAATGTCACTTCTCCTGTAACTTTGGGTTCGCATGAATGTATCAAACTTATGATACCATTCCCTAGGTGCCTGCTTTAGACCATAAAGACTTTTCTTCAGTCTGCATACAAGCTTCTCTTTGCCCTTCACTGTAAAACCCTCTGGCTGCTGCATAAAAATTTCCTCATGTAAATCACCATGAAGAAATGCTGTTTTGACATCCATTTGGACCAAATCCATATCTGCATGTGCAACCAATGCTAATACAGTTCTGAGTGTTGTCATCTTGACAACGGGAGAGAATATCTCCTCAAAGTCAACACCATATTCCTGCTTGAACCCTTTGGCAACCAGTCTGGCTTTATGCCTTGGCTTTTCACCAGGTGTGACTTTAAGTCGATAAACCCATTTGCATGGAAGTACCTTCTTACCTGTAGGCAAGGGTACCAATTCCCAAGTGCCATTTTTGTGAAGACTGTCCATTTCAGACTTCATAGCAAGATCCCATTGAACCTTGTCTGCCCTCTGCTTAGCCTCTCTGTAGCATGAAGGCTCTCCACAATCAGTGAGCATCAAATAATCAAAGCCGGGAATGAATCTGTCTGGTTGCCGTGATGGTCTAGTTGACCTTCTAACTTGATGTCCATCATCATCATGAGGTGGCTGTCCAGCCTGTTCATTACCCTGTTCTGGCTGCATTTGCATGTCAGGAAGATCATCTAACTGTGGTACATCCATTTGGATATCATGTGCCATGTCTGGCTGTCCATTTGGACCTACTGCAGCATCATTTAGTGGCTGATTATGCTGCTGTAATGGCTGATTTACAGCCCTCCTGTGTTGCCCATGATGCCTGTCATCATTAATAGTTACTTTTGAAGGTTCCTGCTGTACAACAGGCTCCTTGAACATGATGGTTTCATCAAACACGACATCATTGCTACGTATAAGTTTTCTGTTTGTGGGATCCCATAATCTGTAGCCCATCTCACCTTTGTCACCATATCCTAGGAAAATGCATTTTAGAGACTTTGGATCCAATTTAGTTCTGTCCTCTTTGCGTACATGCACATACACAACACAACCAAAGACCCGTAGATGTTTGTAAGACGGAGGCTTGCCCGTCCATGCTTGTTCAGGCACACCACCACATAGTCTCTTGTTTGGTGACCTGTTAATAAGGTGCACAGCTGTCTTTACAGCTTCAGCCCAAAATGTGTGGGGCAATGCAGCATGTGACAACATGGATCTGACTTTCTCTTGAATGGTCCTGAACATTTTTTCAGCTGTACCATTCTGTGGAGGATCATATGGTGCAGACAACACCCTTTGGATACCCTTTGCCTCACAGAATTCTTGAAATTCTTTGGACAAGTACTCTCCACCATTGTCAGATCGTAAGGCTTTCAGTTTTTTGCCTGTCTCATTTTCAACCAGTGCAACAAACTTAGTGAAAGCCTTGAACGTATCACTCTTCTTTCTGAGAGTGTAAACCCACACTTTGCGGGTGGCGTCATCTATGAATGACAGTATGTACTTTGAACCTCCTAAAGAGAGTGTAGGCATCTCACACACATCTGTATGTACTAGCTCCAAGAGCTGTAATTTCTGATTTGACCTTCTCTTATGAGGTATTTGTACTTGACGACCGTAGAGACAAAATTCACATTTCTGCAAATCTGAATATTTTAGACTCGGCAAGTAACCAAAATGAGCCAATTGCTCCATTCCCTTAATACTCATATGGCCAAGCCGGCTATGCCACAATGAAATCTTTGGCAGCTCGGTGGCATTTACATTAGAATGCGGACAATGTCCAGCATGAAGTGAGTACAAAGTATCAACCTTAGGACCCCTGGCAATAGCCATTGCCCCTTTGCTGATTTTCCATTTCTGATTACCAAAGGTGGTAAGATAACCATCATCATCCAACAACCCTGTGGAAATCAAGTTCTTCTTCACCTCAGGAACATGCCTGACCCCTTTAAGCATTAACTGCTGGCCATTTTCAAGAACAAGCCTGACATCACCTATACCAATGATAGAACATGCATGGTTATCACCAAGAAAGACAACTCCCTTCTGCCCTCCTGCATATCTGACAAACAGATCTCTGTAGGATGTCACATGAAAGGAAGCACCTGAATCTATAATCCAGGAAAACATATCTGATCCATCACCAGCATGAAGTGTATGAGCCTCCAGTGAAGAGGTGAAACATATCTCATGTCCACTGTCACTGTCACTAACATAAGTAACATTCAGCTCCTCTTTTTCTTTGCCCTTAGACTTGCCTTGAGCCTTGCCTTCTTTGGCTCTCTGGTCATTCTTCTTTTGAAAACACTTTTTCTCAATATGTCCCTTCTTGCCACAATAGTTGCATACAAGATCACTCTTAGAGCGGGACTTGCTTCTGTCTCTTTCTTTGTCTTTTCCACGTGTTTTGGACCTGCTGCGTGCATTCAAAGCATTTGACTTCCCAATAGCATTGTTCTTTCTGTTCATCTCTTCCTGTAGAAGAGCACTCTCCACATCTGCAAATACCAGAATGGTTTTTGAGTTGCTGGTAGAAGTCCTGAATGTGTCCCATGACTCAGGTAGAGAACATAGGATGAGTGTAGCTTTCAGCTCATCATCGAGCTTCAACCCCTGGTTGATCACCTGGCTGAATATGCTGTTAAACTCAATAATATGAGTGGACATAGCTGTCCCCTCCTTCATTTGAAGACCAACAAGCTTTTTTAGCCAGTAAGCTTTTCCCGTGGCACTTTTCTTGGCATAAGTATCCTCAAGACGTTGCCACATCTCCCACGCAGTAGGTTCATCCCTGATGCCTACAACCAGTGAATCAACAACTGTAAGCATAATGGTCGACCTGGCCAAGCCGTCCATCTTCTCCCACTGCTCATCAGTAATGTTGGAGGGTTTAACACCCTTCTCCTTTATAGGTTTGTACTGGTCCTTCTGCATCAACACATTGTAGCACTGTGTCCTCCATATGTCGTAATTTTTAGCTCCTTCGAGCTTCTTTATCTGGAACAAGGACGACACGTCGCTGCTGGAACTCATGGTAAAGTGATAAGAGTTTGTTCCTTGATGGAACTGCCTGACTCCCTGCGAGCACTAGTCACTCCAACAAAATTCTCCCGCAGCGGAAGTACGATCAAAAGTGAACTTTGTACTGTTTCAGTGGCACAAAACCAACTGAATATTGTTCTCCCACTTGCTGCAGAAACAGGACAGCAAGCTGATTTTACTGTTTTCAGTGGCGAAAATGCAATACAACTGCGTATAATCACTCTAGAAAAATTTCAGAACTGATATAATATTTTACAGCTGCAATATTTTGCTTTCTGATGGTCAAAATAGGTCAAAACAGGCTGTTTGACAGTCCCGGACTGTCAAAAAAAAATGTAATTTTCTGATTTTTGGATGAAATCCCTGATTTTAGACCTTCAAATGACCTCCAAATACACCAGTAACTTCCCCCCCAACTGAATATACAGTCTAGAGTTGAAGTGGCTCAAAAGCCCTCTGAATCATAGCATCATAAGCACATAAAATGGCTGCATATCCCATGCATTAACACGGTAAGTGTCATCAACAACTGTTGCTCACAAGGCATTTGAATACATATCCATTTGGGTTGCATCCAACATAGCATACACTGTAAGTATCAAGCACAGATCTGCCCAATGCATATACTCAGTGCCAACATTGACATACAATCACTGGCCAAGTGATAAGACCTGTCTCGACACTGTTTGCGGCATAAGCAAGCCTCAATGCGAATATAAGCCCTGACACAAGTATCAATTAGCATAGAACTGCCCAATGCATACACTGAGTGCCATCACTGACATACAATCACTGGCCAAGTGATAAGACCTGTCTCGACACTGTTTGCGGCATAAGATAAGCCTCAGTGCGAGTAAAAGGCCCTGCCACAAGTAGAACACCTGCACCTGTATGTGTATATTCACAATACAAGGTACAAGGAAAAGAAAATGGCAGGAATGAAAGATGACAATGCAAGTAATACAGAGTACCTGGCTCAAATGCCAAATGAGCCACGGTTATGCCAGTGGGCTTCACACTGTTGTGTATGATACCTGTAGCTTACGAGCAGGGCCACAATCAAGAGAAGATGCTCGCATGAACAATCCTCAGCATCAGTAGATCAGCAGTAGCGACTCGGGCAGCACAAGCAGCAGGCTGGGGTGCTCCTGGAGAAGGTAGGACTGCTCCAGCACTTGCTACAGCAGCAGCTCTAGTACAAGCGGTAGCAGGGGAGCTCCAGAAAGAGGTCGGGGTGCTGCTACAGCAGGTCGTTTTGCTACAGGGGAGCTCCAGGAGCAGCTTGGGCAGCAAACAGCAGCTCGTTTTTGCTATGGGGAGCTCCAAGAGCAGCTCTGTGTCGAAGAAAATCAGCAGCAGCAGCTCCTGAGGGTGTGCTGAAATAGTGCGCAGCAGAAAATCAGCCCGCAGCAGCTCGTTTTAGCTCTGGGCAGACCCGGAATGGCCTGGAGCAGCTCTGGGTAGACCCGGAATGACCTGGAGCAGCTCGGAGCAGCTCCGTAGAGGTGCTCAGGTGAAAAACGACCTGCACAGGGTAGGCTTCCAGCTCTCTCAGCTCAGCAATGAACTCCCCCAGCACACGAACTAGCAGTAGCAGCTCGCGGGAAGAGAGAAGGGAGAAGCAGGAAGTCTCCTGCAGGGTATGGCTCTGATACCAGTTAACGGAGAATCGGAGTGAGTAGGGAGTAGAGAGACTCACTGCACTCACAATAGTGGGGATAATCACAATGAGTGAGTGGTACCTCCCCAAGTACACACATATATATCTATTATGGATAAGGTAGTAACCCTTAAGTACATCTAAGTACAAATGTGTACATAGTGTACTTAAGTGTCCTACATTAAAGTACAACATGAAGTACTATTTACATAGGGTGGCCAGTGCCTTTACCCCAACAGCATCTACAAGAGAGAGGACTTACTTGCCTGCAAAGCATGTTTTTGATGTGTACCAGAATGTCCACATGTCTTACACAAGTACCTAGGGAGACATGAATGCTAAATCAACATGATGCCTAAGTTTACATGTCTCCTTTAGTGGCATCCATGGTAGCTATCCCCTGTGTCTACATGTGTCTCCTTCGGTCCCTAGTGTCTCCGTTAGTGTCATCCATGGCATCTTTCCCCTATGTTCACATGTTTTACTTTCTCTCCCCGATGTTTACCTATCATTCAGACATTCATCTCTTAAACCTCTGAGAATCATATCTCTTACATGGAAATATCTCTCCTCAATGTGCCGGCCAATGCAGTCACAAAAGAAAAATAGGAAAAGAGAGGAAGCATGCTCTTACATGGAAATGATGTGTCCTGGCACTAGATAATCCCACTCAGAAGATGAGGTTTTTCATGTCGTGGCCCTATAAAAGAGAGGAACATATCATTTTAAGAAAACTAATTAGTGAAAGGAGGAGTTTGGAGAAGCAACATTCCAAAAAGGGATTGGATTGAGGAGACAAAGAGAAGCCTACAAACAAGGAGAAAGCACGAAAACAATAGGTAGAGCTTTCATACTCTTCTCTTTCATGATTGTTTTTTGTGTATTGTTTCTTCCTTTAGAGAAAGAAAAGGAAAGGAAAGGAGGAGAGAAACTTTAGAGAAAGGAAGGGAAAGTGAAAGTAGAGGAAGGGAAACAAGAGGAGAGGTAGAAAGAAAGACAAAGAAACCAAACAAACTTGAAACAGAAGGGGAAGAGAGGAATTCTTACCTTGAGATGGAAAGGGAGCTACAGCAAGTCTTGTAGGTGCAGAGGGACAATGTAGGAGAGGATGGAGAGGTAGGAGGGGGAGGGATGAGGCATGAAAGAGGAGGCAAGGGTCGTGGGTGATCGTGAGCTGAAAGCAAAAGTGACGGAGTAGAACGCATGGAAAAATGAATGGCATCATGGGATGAACAGCACACGGTTTTGGTTCCCAAAAAATGTCGATATGGGCATCGGTATTACTGTGGGTATATAAAAGTAGATTATCCATATAGCCATCGGTATGGCCATTAGTATATACTGACGAAACAGGGTCATCAAAATATATCGATGCCCATACCGACAAAACATGGTTTTCTAGAGGTTTAGGGTTTAGGTTTTTTGGGGGGGCTGGAGAGTGGGGTTTGATTTTGGGGGGTGAGTGGGTGTTTGAAGGGATTTAGGCCCCGAGTGTTTGGTGAAAGAGAGGGGATACGGGGGTTTGAGGGAATTTGTGGGATTTGGGTGTTTGACTTGACTTGGGGGGATGGTTGTGGATGTGTGCAGGTGGAGAGGATGAGTAGTGACAGCTCATCAGATAGGGGGCCACCTCCTGAGAGTTTGGAGTGGCTTCCTGAGAGATTTCCTTGTCATTGCATGCATTGTAGGTGAGGGGTTCATCATCAGCACCGTATTGTCATGCACCACTTGGAGATGTATGGAGAGGCACCATTAGAAGAGGAAGTACATCGACATGCTAGTGCATCATTGGTAAACCAATGATATTTGAATGATTCATGGATATTTATATTGCTTGTCCTTGTTGCATGGACTAACCTTGCATCATTATATTATACAGGATGAGGAGAGCAACGAGGGACCATGTGCACCACCACAATTCGATCAAGATGATCTTGAGGATGACCCTCTAGAGGAGGATGAGGGTATGGGGAACATGATGGATTTTTTTTTGGAGGCACCATGAGAGATGGGGGTGAGATGTCTGAGCATGAGAGCGTGATGCAAGATTTGGCATCAACACTATTGTATGATGGTGTGAGGATGTCAAAACTATGAGCTGGCCTCTCGATCTTGAAGTTGCAAGCAAAGTATGGATGGTCAGACACAAGTGTCTCAACCTTGATTAGATTTGGGGCCTTGATCTTAGTATCTCATTCCTAATTGTTTCAATTAGTTAGTATCTCATTCACAAGTTTCTTGGATATGCAAATTGTAATAGGTTGCTCTAGAAGATGTTGCCTGTCCCAAATACCATGCCCAAATCTAAAGATGAAGCAAATAAGATGTTGACGATGGTTGGGATGGATTATGACACCATCCATGGTTGCCCTAATGATTTTATTTTGTTTCGTCGTGAGTATGGCGATTTGGTTAATTTCCTAGAGTGTGGAGTGTAGTGCTACAGATAGGACTTGCTAGGGGAGATGAAGGTCTTGAGACATTTTTCCATCATCCCCAGAATACTACACATGTTCAGATGCAACTCCATTGTACAACTAATGATGTGGCATGCTACACACCGGTCCACTAATGACACTTTGAGGATCCCAGCAGATTGTGCTGCTTGGAATCATGTAGACAACATGTGGCCAGACTTTGCAAGGGAGCCACACAATTTACATCTCAGGCTTGCAATGGATGGCATGAACCCTTTTGAGTTACGCTCCACATCTTGGTTGACATGGCCCATATTCTTGGTGAACTACAATATCCCACCATGGCTAACAATAAAGGACAAGTCCTACTTGCCCTAATTGTGCCGAGGAAGTACAAGGACAAAAATATGGACGTATATATGGCACCCTTGATCGAGGAGTTGTAGACCCTATGGAGAGGCATACGTGTCTTTGATATTTCTAGAGCCTCGAGGCGAGTCGCAAACATGTGCATCAGGGGAATTTCGATGTGGACCATGCATGACTATCCAAGATTTGGAGAGTGTGCAAGTATGTGCTTTTGCACGGACATGAAGGTCAACTTGATCCACCACCGGCCCGTAGGAAGGAAAGTGACTAGAGAGCTAATAGTGAGGAGCCTCCTCCAAGTATGGAGCAGCTGTCTATCTTTCATGAACTTCCATATTCGAGTGAGTTACAAATCAATCACCTCTTGGATCCATGCATATCTTCAAGAATGTGGGGGCTTCTATTTGGGCACACTTGGTTGGTGACAAAGACATAAGGGGAGTGCGAGAAGACTTGCACAAGATGGGTAGGATGCGTCACTTGTGGCCCTAAGAGTGCATAGAACTCAAGAGCGTGGTTCTACAACTCAAGAGGGTGGTTCAAGAACCCAAGTGTGTCCTCCACGAATTGTTCTCCCAAAGGCACCATGGATCCTTTCCAAGGTAGAGGAGATAAGGGTCAAGGTGGATATTGCATCTTTTCGGACACCCATGGTACACATGCATTGCCTGAGGGGAACATTTACAAGGGACAATAAGCTTAGTGGCCATGCATCCCATGATTGGCACAAGGTCTTATAGCAGTAGGTATTCTACATGTTAGCTTGAAAGAAGAGTATATAGAACTAAGATTTTGATGCTTTCATGTAATTAACTTATATGATTGTGACACATTGTTGGCACTCCTTTGTTGCTTGGACAGTTTATCCTCCCAATTATAGTGAGAGGATGCTTATCAAAGGATGTTAGAACTGCTATCTAATATCAGTGGCATTGTCAGGTATGCTTACTATCATATCACCTTCGTTATATTTCATACAATTTTAAACGATGGATATAAAATATTGAATCTTAAAGTGCATGTGGACTAGGTGGATCTCACAAAAAGAGATCTCTATATCGAGCATCGAGAGGGCTAAGGTGGACTCCATGAAGTTGTGTTCCTACTTGAGAAGCACTTTCCCTCAAGCATTATGATGACTCAGGTGCACTTGCTTGTACATGTAGTTGATGAGGTTACCATTGCGGGAACCATTCATAGTCGATTGATGTTTTTCCTTGAACGGTTTAGGAAAACCTTGAAGGGATTTGTAAGGCAAAGAGCTATACCCGAAGCAAGCATGGTAGAGGTATGGCTTGTGCAAGAGTCATTAGTACGTGTACTGAACCTGTGCTTTGCATGGGCAAAGATGCATGACCATCCTCAACCACTTCCCATCTGAAGGTGCAAATTTCAAATTGATTCTTAAACGTTAGCTAAGTCTTAACCCATGGCTCTAAGACCTTCCATCTCCTCTTTTTATTCTATTAACCTTCCATCTCCTCCTTCCTCTCGAAGGTGACCTTCCATCTCCTCCATTCCATTGACCTTCTATCTACTCCTTGCCCCTAAAATATAGTGATGACCATACCCATGGCTATTTTAATGTCCACACCGACACCTTCCCCACCCGCCAACTGTATCGATGATCTTCGTGCCTGTGCTCACGAAGCATCGAAAGACAATGTCAGAAAGAGGCCCGTGTCTTGTAGTGCATGGTGAAAATAAAGGAGATATGCTATCTAAGTTTTCATCAAATGGTTTTTGATCCACATAAAACTCTATCATTATGAATTTTATGTTCCCTCTCAATTTCTTGAGGTAGCTTAACATTCCTTTGATCAGTAGAGCAAGCTAATGTGTTTTGACAGTCTTGCATTTTTCAACATTAATATCGATGCTTTTATTGACTTTGAGACATTTTCCAAATAGTTTATCGATGGAAATATCAATGGAATAGAGAATTTGAAATATTTTTTCCATTTTGCATGCCTCTTTTGAATTTTTTGTCATCATTCATGTATTATGTAATGACATAAAGATGTAATAGGCAAGTGTTCTCTCTATAGATTTCTTCAAGCTCATTGAAGCAAGTCTTTATGAATGGGTATTGTGTGATTGTGCATGATGCAAAGGAAAAATAAGGAGACTACACATCATATCAATCACACACATAAATAGATTTGGTCGCTTCCAACCTTTACCTGAGGTTGAGTTCATTGATGAGGTTGAGTTCAATGATGAGGTACAACTTTCTTTATTGGATAGTTCACCAAACTATCTAATTTTTATGTACTATCGTTTGGTGAACTTTTCCAATTAATTCTCTAAATTTTGTTCATGTAGCGAGATAAATTGGTGGAAAAAATTTTGAGAGCACACGCACTGTATAATCATCCTCATGAGACAATGTTGACCCAAGAATATCGAAGCGCTCTAAGGGAGGATTGGGAGATAGAAGAGCAACAAAATACAAGCATTGAAGAGGAGAATGCACTGAATGAGGATGAAATTATGCAAGAAACGATAAACACTTACTTTGATGCTCATTCACCCCAAGATGAAAGAGATGAATGTTGAAGAGATCGGGGAGGGTAACATGAGTTACTCATTGTGCCAGGCATGCACAAGGTGAAGAACATGGATGTGTATCTAGCCCCCTTGGTAGATGAGTTGCAAATTCTATGGAATGGAATGCACGTTTATGACATTTCAAAGCCTTTGGGCCAACACCATTTTCAAGTAAAAGGCCTTGTGATGTGGACCATGCAAGATTATCTTGGATTGCATGATTGCTTAGGTATGAAATTTGTATTCCTCTTGATTCACCAAAATGAATTTGTGATTGTTTGATTTGCAATTGATTGTGTTATTCTTTCACTTCTCAATACTATTTTTCTATCCCATAATTTTAATAGGTCTCCAAGTGTCTGAATACTATGCATGTCCCCTTTGTGGAGATAGTTTATGCAGCCATAACTCAAAAAAACTTTCAAAGATGGTATATGAGAAGCACATGCGGTTTCTTCCTATGGACCATCCATATTGAGCCGATCCATATTTTGGGGAGGTTGAACTAGCTCCTATTCCTCCAGTCATGAGATCCAATGATTGGGAGCATCTTTGGCATGATCCAAAAGTTGAAACACCTCTACCTAGCATGCAATGCCTTTCCATATTTTACACTCTTCCTTATTGAGGCATCATAAAGTGACATATTTGCTGGACCCAATGAATATATTCAAAAATGTGTTAAAAAGTTTGTGGAAACATAAGATTAGGGATAGAGAGAGTCCAAAAGCATGAGAGGACTTGAAACTGGTGAAAACCAAAAGATCCTTTTGGCCAAAACAAACCTATTCCGGCGAGGTGATTTTACCAAAGGCACCATGGGTGTTGACAAAAGCAGAAGAGACCTGGGTGGAGAGTGTTATCGTGGGTATGAAAACCTGAACCGAGTACTTGAAAAGGGAAACTAAGTGGTCTAAAGTCACATGATTGGCACAAAATGATATAGGTAACCTTATTCCCATGCACTTGATTTGCAAAAACATTTTGAAAGTCTCTTGTTTCAATTTTGCTAACATATGATTGTTATTACAGTATATATTTCCAATTGCTTTGTGGGGATGCAATGCTAAAGATGTGTCAAATGCCATCAACAAGCTCAATGTATTTTTTAGGCATGTCAAAGCATTTGCTAGTGCATGTCTAATTTTCCTTCTCATTGCCAAAGTTAGTTACATTGCTGACCAATGGATAAATGCAGGATGATATCATCAAAAGAAATCAAGAAATCATCCATTTCAAAATTGAGAATTATCGCCATCAAAGCCATATGTTTGATTGAAAAGGCTTTTCCAACAAGTATCGTGGGCATCCAATTGCATCTACTTGTGCACTTGGCCAATGAACTGGCATATACACGCACTTTACATAGCCGACGGAGAGCTAACAAATGTTTTTCTTGGAATAGTTTATGAAGATGTTGAAAGGGTATGTAAGACAAAAAGCTAGACCAGAGTGAAGCATGGCAAATAGATATGGCACCATCGTTTATGACGAGCTGGAAAAACTCCTAGATGCCGGATTCTTGTACAACTCATGCCAGGCATGCCTCACCTTTGGGATGATAGCGATGACCCACAGGTTGTAGGAGAGATTGGTCATGAGAAGGGACAACAAAAGAGAATCAGTGTCTCCTTATGACTCAAAGTGAACACCTTTTATCTTTATCATTGTGGAGAAATGGATCAAACAATATGAAGAAGAAAGAGATAAAAGAGAAGAGGATAGAAAAGCATGGTGAAGGGACAATAGAGGTAAGAAGTATCCCCCAAAGTTGCAGATGCATGCCAAATGTACCATTGATTGGTTAGAAGACACTCTTGAAGATGCTAGTCAAAGAGGGGAGATTGTGATAGATATGGAAGAGGAATTTCCACGAGGTTGTGATCTAAAGTATATAATCATGATGCTTTTATTTACATTCTTTTATAACCTTTTTGTATGTATTGCTAAGGAGAATCCAACAAAATCTATAGTACCATTTGTTCAATGCAATATGGGCATATGGTAATCACTACAGAGTAGAGAAAATTGATGTAAAGCGTAACACATTTGATCGAGGAGTCATGGCCAACTTTTTGCAAGATAGTAGAGCTAGTACAAGGGATAGAAATCTCATTGCAAGCGAAATGGATTATGTTGGAATCATACAAGATATTTTGCAAGTGAATTTTAGAAAATTTCAAGTATTTATATTTGAGGTGAAATGGTTCAAAGTCATCTGCAGAGGTGCTCAAGTTACAGTCAGAAAGGATCCAAGTGGGCTTTTTACCATTTGATGCAATAAAAATTTGGGACACATTCGTGTTACCCGTGCATTGCAACCAAGTAAGAAATTTTCTTATATGGATATCATTTGTCCTTCCACTTCATTAAAGCTTGCATGAACATATCATGGATTTTTGTCTTAGGTGGTCTGTCAACCTGATCAAGTGGACAACAATTGGTGGTTTGTGATTCAAGTTGCACCTAGAAACTGGCATGTCTTTCAAGATATGGAAATAGAGAATGAAATGGAAGATCAATAAATAGATTGGTTTGGAGGCTAGCACTTCCAATAACACTTCTACTAGAGTTTTGGAACATGAAGATAGCTTGAGTTCCTCACAGGGTGGTTTCTCAGACACTGATTTTGGGGACCTTGATCTATATGCTGAAGATATGTGAGACCTTGCCACGAATGATCAAGAGGATGAGAATCATTCTCACGATCAAGATTCCAGCGAGGCTTCAATTGATTAAAGGACAAAAAGAAAAATCGATACAATATCTTTTTATTTGTAAATGTATTTCATTATTGGAAGGTGTTGGGTTAAATTCACTATGTCAATGTGCTGAGTGGGTTATTGATGCTTTTATCGACGCTGTGGATTTGTCCAAAAAGGTTATCAATGCTTTTATCGAGGCTTCTTCCAAAACTTTATGCTTATATGGATAGAAATATCAACTCTTATATCGACGAATATTTTGATGTAACGCTTTTTATTTACTTATATCGATGAATGTTTTTTTTAAAGTAAAAAGTGTCGATGAACAACGTTGAAAAAGAGGTTAATGGTTGTAGCGCTTCCCATTCAAGCTAATTAGCTTGTTCATATGTTGTTAATTGATGTATGTCACTAATATGACATCAAGAGGTGGGTAAATAAATCTAGGCATACCCGGAGTGGTGCATACATTGGCATCAAATACCCATAATACAAGAGAAAGAGTAAAAGTAAGCCTTATTCCATGAGAGTACCAGCCATAAAAGTATAAGAGTATTATGGCTCAGTAATAGAAGTGTAAGAGTGTTATGGGTCCATATTACAACCCAAGCTAATGGCTTCCCTTGTTTTGTACATGGATGCATGAAACTAAGATAAATAATCCTACTTTGGTATGGAGGTGCAAACACATTGGAAGCATACCATCTTGTGAATGTAAATTGGTATCAAGCACGCACGATAATACAAGTAAGGGTGATCCTTTTGCTCAATGGATACTAACCAAAAAAGAAATTCCTCTTCTGTTCCCACCGTGAGCAGGGTATAGCCTATATAGGGAACCAAGCATATAGTGGTAGGCATGACCCATATTAGAAATCAAAGTAAAAGTAAAAATAAGTATAAGAGTATCCCTCTTTGCCTTTGATGTTTCTCCCAACCATTATTATGGCCAGGTATACCATGGACAGAGCTAGAATTGTGTCTCCATATACAAACCTTCTTAGGTCTATAAGTCTTCTGGAAGCCTAGAGTAACAAGTACAATTATTAGTAATAAGGTTTTTGTTACCCCCCTATTACCCTATGATGATCATACATGGGTATGTCTTGCTTACCAAGTGCTTACCTTAAGCAAAAATCTATTATGGATTCCAACTCCCACACAAACTAACCAATGATTGATTGTAAATATCCATTCCATTTCCAATCCATCCATCATGAGTATGAGTGTAATCCGTTATATATATTAAGAGGAAAGTTAGAACATTGCATACATTTTGTGAAAGTTGAGCTGACTTATGGTTGTTATGCTTGTCACCAATATAAAGGAAAACAAAAATCCCAAAATTTCCATTATTTCCTTAGATAATGGTGTTTCATAATGCTTCAAAGTGAGAGTTAAATAAAAGAAGCCTCTTGCAACATGGACAATTCAGCCCAAAAATAATTTTCCTAAAGCGCTTCTTTTCAAATGGTGGCAGATACATCTCACTCATAGGATAGAGATTAACCAAAAACCACACTATAAGGTATTATCCCATGCATTAAATAAATTCTAGAGACTACTAGGACTCTTGTTGGATCTTTCTAGCTCTTTAAAGAAGGGTACTTGGGACTAGTTGCAAAATTTTTTGCAAAGAATAAAAAGTAGTGAGTGTTGGAAGTCTTTTCCTTCAATGCAAGGAAATGGCTGCATCACATTACCAAAACCAAAATTGTGCATTTGTATCCCATTCATTAAAGAAATTTAGAGACAGACAGGATGCTACTTGGAGCTCTCTAGCTGCCTTTAAAGAAGGGTTCTTGAGATTGGTTACAAAATTTATGGTAGACAGGGATAAGTAGAGACGATTAGAACTATTTTACCTTCAATACAAGGAAATGGCTTCCTCAATCACCTCATTGGGGACTTGGAGCAGATGCTAGATGTTTCCTTTAGCCAAGTGATGAATAATTACATACGAGAGCAATAGCCCAGCATGGCACATCTACATGCATGCCTCTCAACTCAAATTTTATATAATCCATCATAGTAATTAAGAAAGCAAATGGCATTGCCAACAAATAAAGTTTGTTAAATTAAAAAATTTCAAGTATAAAGCCTTAAGAACATAATATTCAACTTTGAGCCTTCCTTTAGACTAATATAATATCATGACCATGTAGCTTATCATTTAACCATGTACTGCTTCTATGGTAAGGGTCATGACTATCAGCCTTGCAAATTTAATATTAACTTTGCAAGACATGATATAACCTCAAAACGTTCCTCAAAATGGTTAGTACATCATCACCAATTGATCAAATCCCAATTGTGAAGTAATAAAAAACATTTTCTTCCAATGAATGGAATTTAAGGAGAGTTAACAAGTAACACAATACCTGATATTCATGCATATTTTAAAAAAAGTATATGCAAGATTTCCAACTCAAAATGCATCCTCTTTCATAAATCCCACTTCTCTTTTATTTCCAGCCTCCTTAACACATTGAAAGAGTAAAGTTTTCCTCTTCTATTATTATTTCAACTTGGTTCATCTTGATGCCATACCCACTACAACAATTTAGATCATTTTTAATGCTTTTGTCAACGGAAAATACACTAAATTTTTTCCCCCAAACTTGGATATACGTTAATCATGTCTATCTTAGCATCAATAAGAAAGCATTGAAAATAATGTTGTTATTTAAGTCAAAATTTTTGTCAATATATAGACTTTTGATGGTACTAGCAACGTTTATTTCAATGCTCTTATCGATTGTTACTGAGTTTTTTGCAAGCTGCTTTTGATGGTAATATCGATTTTGGGATACAAGTTTTGATGACAATATCCATGCTAATATCGACACTAGTAAAAATCTTGAAGCCTTATTGATGCTAATATTGATGGTTTATTTTATGGATAAATTTTTTAAAGGGTAGATTAGGGCTTGGCCAAGCCCTCTAATCTGCCCTTTTATAAAGGTATGGATTACGCTGTAGTGGCCATTGTATTTTGTTGTTTAGAATTGTTCATTACAAAATTGTCCTATTACATCATATGAGGTAAAATATTCACACTATATAGGCCTGCACTATCTCCATATGTCCATCATCAACAACAAGCAGATGGGTAGAATGTGTACTAACTAGTCCTCGCTACTCCCATTCTTGTCCTTGTCCTCTCCACTCTCACTGGTGCCATCTCCACTATCATCAGCCCCACTAGCACCCTCTCCATGTGCTACAACATCCTCCAAGGGAGCATCTCTCAAGTAATCATCTTCGTCATCCTGTTCAACCAATCAGTACACAATTTGCATGGTTAGTATATATGTCTTTGAGAGCATTTCTAAAAAAATAAATGTAATAAGGGCTTACATGATTGAGGAGTGGTACAATTTTCTTCTCTCCTCGAGTAGTTTCATTAGAGCTTCTGTGTTGTTGTATGCATACCTGTACTCCACATCCATCATTCCCGGCCCATTTTTATAAATGAAAATCATAAGAATACATGTCAGTTTTAGTGATTGATAGGCTACCCAAAATTATACAATAAAAGAGTGAAAGAAGAGGTACTTACAAAACAGTTTTTGAAGGCGGTCCTCCCACCAGAGCCCGTGGGATTGGCCCACTTTACTCTTCCTCACCGCCGCCACCTTCTTTTGTTGAGCATATTTTTGCGGGTCCTTTAACTCCTTTTAAACAAGTTTCCAATCTTTTGCATGGACCCAAGCAGGGTTGGATTCCCCAGCCTTAGCCTTCCTATGGATTTGATCTTCTCATGACTTCAGCACCTGGGCCATTTTATTTAGCATCGAACAGTTGTCGAACTCAAGGTCCTTTGATGGCATAGGAAACTCTGCCTTTAATGTATTAAGGATATAGTCCTTTTTCTTTGTGGCTGCTTGTAAAAATCCATTAGCACTCTCTTGAATTTGCAGGATACAAGCTCATGCATTCAGTTTATAACCCGGTACCTGTAGAATCCATTATTATTTCATACTCCCTATTAACCTCATAGGGGAAGGTGGAGGAACTTTGGGAGTCTCGGCTTGACTCCCCCCAATGGCACTGCTTGTACTAGAGCCCAATTGTCTATATTGATGATGGCTCTCTCTCTCTCTCCCTAGGTCCACCTTTGAGAGTGCCTTGGGAGATCTCTACGGAGGTTGATGGACCCGACACTCGCTATTTCTCCTTGTCCCACTCACACAAGAGTCTTTCCCTAGTATTGGGATCTAGCTTCGTGAGTAATTTGCAAGCCTTCTCCATTACCACTTGATCCTCCACTTAGCATCCTTCACAAAACAAGATGGGAGTGTTTATTTAAAATTTTGAAAAGATTTTATTTTAACTTTAGAATGCATTCTAATTAAACATGCATATGCTTAAAGGGAAGAAGAACATGCTTAAAGCTTAAAGCTTTAAAGCATATGCATAAAGCTAGCATATGCTTCAAATCAGGCATAAAGCTTCAAGGAAGAAAATAGAAGAAAACAAAATGGGAGAAAATGGAATAAAACAAAGGCCAAGCATGAAGAAGTTTTCATCATCACTTGTTTCTCTTGATATTCTTGAATGGACTCACTTCCTACCTTGCTATCTTAATTGAGAGTGTCTTTTGTATTTCTCTCCTTGTGTGCACTATGTTGGTGGGATGGTTGGTGCCTGAGCACTTGGCAAATGAAGATAAAGATAATCTATTGATTAAGATAGAAAGGGAGGAAGTGAGTCCAATTAAAAATATCAAGAGAAACAAGTGATGCTAAATACTTTTTCATGCTTGGCCTCAACCTTTAAAGGATATGCACCGTATATTATCTTAAATCTTGATGCATATGCATAAAGCTTAAAGCTTTGAAGGATATGATTATTTCCAGGAAAGGGAAGCATGTTTTAAAGAAGTGCGAGGATTCTAGGTCCTCACAATGGCGAAGTCTCCATCCACTTCAACACTGTGTTTCCTAGAATCCCTGCCCCTGAATAAATGTTTTCAAGAATACTCACTCTTGTATAAAGAGTGTATAAATGCATACATTTGTTTCAAAATCTTTGAAGCACATGCTTAAATGATTATGCATAAAGCTTAAAGCCTTAAATCATATGCTTAACCTATGCATATTCTTTTTTTTTTGGGCAAAAAACCCTATGCATATGCTTTAAGCTTTAGGCATATGATAACTCAGCTTGTTAAACATACATTCATTTTGAAAGAAAGAGAAAGCATATGTTTCAAGCCTATTTCTAAAAAACATACATTCATAAAGCCTAACACTCATTGTGAATTCAATTATTTAAACATACATACATTTTGAAACAAAGGAAGGAAAAGGAGAAAAGAGAAAATAGGAAAACAGAAAAGGGAAAGGGAGGGAAGGGAGGGAGGGAAAGGGAAAGGGAAGGGTGGGAAGGGAAGGGAAGGGAGGGATGGGAGAAAAGAGAAAAGAGAAGGGGAAAAGGAAAGAACAAAAGGGAGAGGGAAGAAAAGAGAAAATGGAAAAATAGAAGAAAGAGAAAAAACAAGAGAGAAAGAAAGAAAATAGAAGAAAAGGAAAAGGGAAGGGAAGGGATGGGGAGTGGAAAGGGAAGGGAAAGGAAAGGAAAAGAAATGGAAAGGGAAATGGAAAGGGAAGGGGAAGGGGAAGGGGAAGGGATGGGGAAGGGAAAGGGAAGGGGAAAGGGATGGAAAGGGCTCAGGGGGGTCACTCATCGTATGTAACCCTATCACGTGAGTTCAACAGAAGGATATTTTTTATTTCTAAAATTTACAGAAATAAATATACATAAGGGAATATTTAAAATAGTTTTGGAAAAAATTTACAGGTTTTCATAGAAAAGGGGTACATTTTATTAATGAAAAAATTTACAAATAAGGGATTTTAAATATAGGCCTTAAACACACGTGATATAGAGGGTTTATACATAGTGACCCCCCTGAGGGAAAGGGTTCAAAGTGAAGGAAAATAGAAGAAAAGGAAAAGGAAAGGGAAGAGATTTAAGAGAAGGGGAAGGGAAAGGGAAAGGGAAAGTGAGGGAAAGGGAAAGCGGAAAGGGAAAGGAAAGAAAAGCTTAAGAAAACCAAAGAAAATCAATATACTTGGTGGAAAGAGATGCTTGCAAGGTGTGGAGGCATGCTTCCAAGTTGTGGAGGGCCAAATAAGCTGTAGAGGATCCTTGGGGGGTCACTCATCATATGTAACCCTATCACATGAGTTCAACAAAAGGATATTTTTTATTTCTAAAATTTACAGAAATATATATACATAAGGGACTATTTAAAATAGTTTTGGAAAAAAATTACAGATTTGTATAGAAAAGGGGTACATTTTATTGATGAAAATTTTACAAATAAGGGATTTTAAAAATAGGCCTTGAACGCACGTGATATAGAGTGTTTATACATAGTGACCCCATCGAGAGAGGATCAGTGAAGGATGGAAGAGCAGAATGAAAGTGACGCGATTCAAGGTTGGGTTTTACTTCCCACAACGTCAATAAAAGCGTCAATATTAACGTAATTAAAAGCATAAAAAATAAATCAAAATCATTTTCTAGGGTTTAGGGTATTTAGTCTCAAAATTTATATGCAAATCCCTATTCCAAGTCTTCACATTGTTGGTAAGGTGATAGAATGAAATGGATGCAAAGTTAAATTCTTACTTGCTTACAGTGCGTGGGTAGCACAAATGTGTCAGTAAGGTCATTCTAGATTTTTGTTGATTCAATGGCAAAAAATCCACTTAGATCCTTCCTAACCATATCGTGAGCACCTCTAGAAATGACTTTGAACCATTTCACATCAAATATAAATACTTAGAATTTCCTAAAGTTCACTTGCAAAATATCTTGTATGGACCCAACATAATCCATTTCACCTGCTATGAGATTTGTATCCCTTGCACTAGCTCTACTCTCTTGTGAAAAATTGGCCATGACTCCTTGATCAAATTTGTTCTGCCTTACATCAATTTTCTCTACTCGGTAATGATTACCATATGCCCATAGTGCATTGAACGAATGGTACTTTCTCCATTTCTCAACATTGTAAAGACAAAAGGTGTTCACTTTTTGTTGCAAGGCGATACACATTTTCTTATGCTTTCCCTTCCCTTGTCCGATCTCTCCTACAACACATGGGTCATCATTATCATCCCAAAGTTGAGGCATGTCTGGCATGAGTTGTGCAAGAAACTCCGTAATGTAAAACATTGAATCTTGCACTAGCTAGCCTTCTGCCATGCTTCCCTCTGGTCTTGCTTTTTGTCTTACATACCCTGTCAACAACTTCATAAACCATCGTCCAAGGAAAACATCCATTGGCTATGCAAAGTGCCTGCATATGCCACATCATCTGCCACATGTACGAGAAAATGCAAGTGGATGTCCATGATACTTGTTGGAAATTCCTTTTCAATCAAACATATGGATTCAACTACAAGAAGTCTCATTTGCGAAATGGTTGATTTATTGATCTCTTTTTATGATATCCACTTGCATTTACATGTTAGTAAGCAATGGAACTTGCTTTTGCAATGAGCACAAAAATTTGGCATGCATTTGTATAGCCTCTAACATACCTCATGAATACGTTGAGTTTGTTGGATAGCCTCTTATGCATTTTTAGTACTACAGTGAAAGCAATGTTACCTGAATCATTTTGTGCCAATCATGTGACTTTAGACCACTTAGTTTTCTAGAGGAAATAAAGGCACACTTTAAGTTATGCATGTATCTAGTTGGGTTTTCATACCCACAATAATGCTCTTCACCCCTATCATCTTCTTTTGTTAAAACCAAAGGTGCCTTTGGAAAAATCACCTTGCTGGCATGGTTTTCTCTTGGCTAGAAGGCTCTTTTGGTTTTCATCACTTTCAAGTCAGCTTATTCCTTTGGGGTGTCTCTATCGCCAACCATATGTTTCCACAAACTTGTAGACACATTTTTGAACGTATGCATTGGGTCCAAAAGATATGTGACTTTGTGTTGTCTCCAATAAGGAAGAGTATAAAATATGGAGAGACGTTGCATGCCAAGGGGAGGTGTTTAGATTTTTGGATCATGCCAAAGTCGCTCCTAATCTCCGGACCTCATGACTAGAGGAATAGGAGCTAATTATGTCCCCCCAAAAGATGGATCCACACGATATAGATGGTCCATAGGAAGAAATGTCATGTGCTTCTCATATACGCTACCTTGTTTAGATCTTTTTAGTGCTGACTGCACAAACTGTCTCCACAATTTGGACATGCAAAGTATTTGAATGCTTGGAGACCTATTAAAATGCAAGGATACAATTTACATCTTGTAGAAGAGAAGGACCACCGAGACAAAGAGCATTGGCAAAAGTTACATCTTGCGTTTTATTAGGTAGAAGAGAATTGAGAGGAATATAAATTTTGTACCTAAGCAATCATGCAACCCAGGATAATCATGCATGGTCGACATTAGAATGCCTTTCACTTTAAAATGATGTTGACCCAAAGGCTTTGAAATGTCATAAAATTGCATGCCATTCCATAATACTTGCAACTCATCAACTAGAGGGGCTAGATACACATCCATGTTTTTCACCTTGTGCTTGCCCAGCACAATGAGTGCCACCATCAAATGCCCCTTCTTTATGGTCATCCAAGAAGGAATATTGTATATTGTGACTACTAGTGGCCACATGGACCAAGATGTGGATTGATGTCCAAATGGATTAACATTGTCCATAGCTAGCCCAAGACACAAATGATGAGGCTCAAGCCCAAACTCTGGCCACCTCTTCTCTACATGTCTTCAAGCTTTTCCATCCATAGGGATTCTCAATATTCCATCCATCGAGCGGTTGCAAGAATGCCAATCCATAATTCTAGTTAATGATTCACAATGAAAAAAGTGCGCGATGTGTGTTAGGATCGGCATGTGTCGCAGTACCTTTCCCAAAATCTTGTCTCTGTGTGTCTTATGCTAGCATCTTCTTTGAATCCTTTCTTGTGTTGGGCATTGTATTTCCTTTTGGAAGTAGTGTTTGGAGTAACCTTGGACATTGACCCATTCAATGAATTTGAAGCAAAAATTTGGAAGTCACACTTGAAACTATACTTTAGACCATATCAAAACTCTTATTTAAGGAGGGACATAACGCTAGTGTCTAACCATCCATAAGTTGGTTGTAAATTCAAGATCAGAAGAATGGAGGGAGACATGGAAATGTTTGTTCTTGACCATGAAAATGGGATCCAATGGCCATAATACTTTGGACATGCCTCCATCTAGGTGATTTTGAGTGCCTTGCAAAGTATCATGGCCATCAGGTCCCATTTTCATGACTAGAACACCAACGGGGCATTAATTCGAACTAAAAGAGGGGATGCATGGGCAAAACAATGGAAATCTTTGTTCTTGGCCATGGAAATGGAATTTGATGGCCATGAAACTTTTTAGGGGCCTCAATCAGGTGATTTTGACTCCCTTGCAAAGTATCGTGGCCATCAAGTCCCATTTTCATGTGACTAGAACATCAACGAGGCATTATTTCAAACCAGAAGCACTACTACACACGCATCCTATTGCGACGTTTACGTACCGACGATTAGCGCCCGCTTAGCGTTAATCGTCGGTATAAAAATCGGGTGTCGTAAATCGTCGCTATATAGCGACTTTTAATAAGCGTCGCTATATAGCGACGTTAGTAAAAGTCGCTATATAGCGACTTTAAAAGGTCGCTATATAGCGACGTTAGTAAAAGTCGCTATATAGCGACTTTTAAAGGTCGCTATATAGCGACACTGAGACTATATTATAGCGACGTTTTACAGAGAGGTTTTTTTTTTTTTTTAGCCTTAAAATTTATTTTCTTCCAATGACAAAATTTTTTAAATTTTCATACATGTTTGAGCTCATAGAGAAATAAAAAATGAGAGCATGTACATCAAGCCTTTAAAGCTCATATATTCATGTCCAAGTTTGAGATGAGAAAAATCAAATTAAATAAGAGCATTTACATCAATTGTTTCATCTTGAGCCAAGTCTAAGGCGCCAAGCAAGTCTATCTCCAACTCTATACCGAGTTGATCTCCTATATCATCATCGTACTCTAGCATCGTACGTTCACCTAAAAGTATTTGATCATCTTCTTCAATTAAGCTTAAGTGTGGTGATTGATCTTGACGATTGTTGTCTTCCTCGTCAATATCGTGATCTCCATCCTCCTCCCGTGCGATGTCATTATGCGCATCTTCCTCTTGCCTCATATGGTGATCTACATCTTCTTCGCTAGATTCATCAATTGGATCCGGATTTGGTAGTAGCATCTCCATATCCACATCTCGATCTTCAAAAATCTGCTTACTTCGTGGTGCAACTTGGATCACGTACCACCATCTTGGATCAGAACGATCCGGATGAAAAACCACCTATATTGAAGATGAAAAATCACGTGCCAAATGTCGTCAATTATATATATATCAATGGACTTAAAAAACGAAAGCTTCGACTAATTAAATCATTAGTATGCACCTGCTCACAGTGCTCGGGAAGAACAAAAGTATCACTTTCATCGGTCCAATGTTTGGTGGAGTCTATTGCAAAGAGACCGCTACCATCTTTTCTCACAGTTGCATGGGGACCGTTGTAAGTAGTTCTAAACCATTTTACATCAAGAATGAAAATAGTAAATCGTCTGAAATCAATTTCATAGATGTCGCGTATGGTTCCACAATAATCCAACTGTGAGGAGAGAAGATTGGTATCCGAAGCACTTGCTCGGCTATCTTGTGTGAAGTTAGCCATGACTCCACAATCATACGTGACTCTCTTTGAATCGATGCATTCTATGCGAAAATGTCGTCCATATGACCATAATGCACTGTACTTTTTGTACTGTAAAAGAGCATCATTAAAACAATGAAGATGCACCTATTTTATAGCATATATTGCCACAAATAATTACTTAATTACATCAAGAGATAAGAAACTTACATGCACCATACATCCAGATGATAACTCCCGCTCGCGCTCGTTTATTGTCTCTCCATCACGTTCGGCTTTACGTATAGCTAGTTGTAGCCAATCAAGTGACATGTGAGTAGGGAGAAGAGCCAGATCTCGTGGATATGGTTGTGATCGCCTGTACATTACTCTGAATCTCGTCCTTGCATTTATTCTTTCTGCTTTGGCCACTTCATATCTCTCAATCCACTTCTGCATCTCAGGGCTATTGAGGATACAAAACTTATTGAATTTCTCCATTTGCTCTTCACTCATCTTTCTTTCAATCCCTTTTCCTTGGGGGACCTCGCCAATGATGCGATCATCATCCTTGTTGTGCCAAGCTTGCGGCATATCAGGATCCGTGGATGCAAGAAACTCTGTGATATATACTAATGACTCTTGCACAAGCCATCCCTCTGCCATGCTTGCTTCTGGTCTTGCTCTTTGTCTTACAAACCCCTTTAAAGTTTTCATAAACCGCTCGAGAAAAAACATCCATCGATTATGAACGGTACCTGCTATAGCCACCTCATCAACTATAAGCACAAGCAAGTGGACTTGAGTTGTCATAATGCTTGAGGGAAAGTGCTTCTCAAGCAAGCATACGGCTTCGATGGATTCCACCCTAGCCTTCTCGATGCTCGATATAGAGATCTCTTTTTGAGATATCCACCTATTTCACATGTCCATGCATATGTAAGATATTTGAGATATCCACCTATTTCACATGTCCATGAAGAAAATAGATAATGCGAATTGATAGTAAGCATACCTCACAATACCACAGATCTTGAATATAGCATTTCTAACATCTTCTTGTAAGCACCCTTTTATTGTAATTGGAAGGATGAACTATCAAAGCAACAATGAAATCATGTCAACAATATAACATAATAATAATTACGCTAATGCATCACTATTATCGGTACACTAATTCTACTTAGAATACCTGTAAGACCTTGTGCCAATCATGGGACTTGAGGCCACTAAGCTTATTGTCCTTTGAAAATGCTCCTTTCAAGCAACGCATGTACCCTGTTGGTGTTTGAAAAGAGGCAATGTCTGCCTTGATCGCTGCCTCCTCCCTCGTAGAGAGGATCCACGTTGCTTTCGGGAGGACAACTTTTCCTGAAGCATGCACTTGGGGCCACAAACGAGACATCCTATTCATAGCACGCAAGTCTTCTCGCACTCCTCTCAAGTCCTTGGAACCAACCAAGTGTGCCCAAATGGTAGCCCCCACATTCTTAAAGATATGCATGGGATCCAAGAGATGATTGATTTGTAACTGACCCCAATAAGGAAGCTCGTGAAAGATCGATAGCCTCTTCATACCAGGAGGAGGTTCCTCTCCATTCTCCCTCCAAGCTTGAATCCAATCACTTGCTTTCAAATATGATGGTGGTGGATCAAGCTGACCTCCACGTGCGAGATGGTCGAGCGGAAGGTATCGAGCATGACCTTCATAAACATTTTTCCTCATGTGTTTGGAGTAGCGTGCAAGCGATTTCAGAGCGGGTCCACAAACAGGACAAGCATGGTACCCACTTATAACAAGCCCTGCACGCGTGCATGAATATGTTAGTACAAGACATGCGTGCAAAAGAGAGTAAAAAAAGCATAATCCCTCATTGTACATGTAAAGACATAACCACGTACCTGCGCACTCTCCATATCCTGGGTAGTCATGCATGGTCCACATCAAGATACCCCTGACGGAAATATCATTGGTATGCCTAGGAGCTCTGGAAATATCAAAGACCTGCACTCCTCTCCATAATATTTGTAACTCCTCTATCAAAGGTGCCATGTACACGTCCATGTTTCTTGCCTTGTACTTTCCTGGCACAAGTAGTGCAAGCATGAGGTGTCCCTTTTTTATTGTTAGCCATGGTGGGATATTGTAATTCACCACGACTATGGGCCATGTCGACCAAGATGTCGAGTGTAACCCGAAAGGATTCACGCCGTCCATGGCTAGCCCAAGATGTAAGTTGCGTGGCTCTCTCGCAAAGTCCGGCCACTGATTATCTATGTGCTTCCAAGCCGCACAATCTACGGGAATCCTCAATGTGTGATCAGTGGACCGATGAGATGCATGCCATGTCATCAACTCCGCTATGGATTTGCATCGAAACATGTGTTGTATTCTTGCAATGATGGGAAAGTGTCTTAAGACCTTTACCGGTATCCTCTCACCCTGCAAGTCATCTCTATATCGTTGTTCCCCACACTTTGGACAACTAGCCAAATCTCCATGCTCACGACGAAAGAGAATACAATCATTACGGCAAGCATGGATGGTATCATAATCCATACCCACCATTGTTAGCATCTTTTTCGCTTCATCTCTTGATGCGGGCATGGTATTTGGTGCAGGCAACATCTTTTGGAGCAACCTATGACAAAGACACTATCCAAATGATGATTCTCAAAACAAACAATATCCAAATAATGAGTCAATCAAATTAATGCAAGGGCTAACCTCATTAAGGCCGAGACACTTGTATCTGACCACCCATACTGTACTTGTAGATTCAAGATTGAGAGACAAGCACGTAGTTTAGACATCCTGGCACCCTCGTACAATTGTGTTGATTGCAACTCTCGCATTTTCACCTCAGACTCTGACATCACGTGTACGTGGGATGTAGTGCCCCTAAAAATGGAATCCATCATGTCGACCATACCCTCGTCGTCATCTGGGAGACTATAGTCTTGTTGAAAGTGAGAAGGTATATGTGTACCCTCGTCACCCTCGTCATCCTGTCATAAGCTCATTCGTGTAAATAGAAGATCTTCTAATTCCGGGTATACAATAAGATTGCGAACTTAAATAGCTTTGACTTACCGATGATCCATCAACATGTGCAACACCAACGGGGGGTACTGGTTCCGGCTCCTCCCCATACATCCGCAAGTGGCGCATGATAATACGACGTTGATGTCGTACTTCTCGCTTGCAATGAGTGCAATGACAATATAACCTCTCCGTAAGCCACTTCGTGCTCCCGGGCGTTGGCGCATCATCGGATGAGCTTCCACTCGTCCCTTCCATCTACACTTATAAAACCAAAACATAAGCATGAAGAGGAGATGTACACAATTATGAGCATAGCATGTTTAATTTGAGCTTCTCTTGAGGCTATATAAAAAGAATGACATCGCTATATAGTAAGGATTGAAACAAAAAATCCTATATAGTAAGGCTATGTAGTAAGAGGAGATATTGACAATTATAGGCATAGCATGTTTGAGTCACAAGAGGCCTCATTAAAAAATAAACAGTAAGCGTCGCCATATAGCGACGCTCTGTTCCGTCGCTATATAGCGACGATTTTAATTGAAAGCGTCGCTATATAGCGACGTTTTCAATTAAAAACGTCGCTATATAGCGACGAATAAGCGTCGCTATATAGCGACGCTGTGGGTTAAAACCCGAAACGCCGAAACCCGCGGCGTTTTGCTCAAAGCTTTCCTAATCTCTCAAGTAAGCTCTCCAAAATCTCCTCCCACCTATTTTCACTGACCTCCCATCTATTCCAAGCAACCTCCTACCCTATTTCCCACTCCTCACCCTCCTCCTACCTCTTGTGCACCCTCTCTCTCCTTTTTCCCTCTTTGGTTTCCAGAAAGAAAGTTCTTCAAAAGGTGAGTTTCTTTCAACAATGTAGGTTGTTTGTTTGTTAGCTTTGGTTTTGTGAGTGTTTCTACTTGTATTGCTAAAGTTTTAAACTAGTTTTCATGCTTGATTAGAAAGGATTCAAACAAAAAACGAAATTTCAAGAAAGAAAGAAAGAAACTCACCTCTTCTTTCTGTATTTCTCTTCCTTCTCTTCCTTCTCTTCTCCTCAATCTCCTCCTTTCCTTGTCTCCTCAATCTTCTCTTTCCTTGTCTCCTTTCAAGAAGTTGCTTTTGTGATCTCCTCTTTCCACTAACATCTTATTTGAAAAAATGGGTTGTTTTCTCTCTTTTGTAGGGCCAGTCCACTACACCGAGCGGGACATAGTCTCTCTTTTGTGGGCCCAGTCCACTACACCGAGCGGGACATACTTTTACAGGTAAGTGCTTCCTCTTCTTTCCATTTAAGCTTTTTGTTATTTGCATTGGCCTGCAGCTAGCGCCTTAAGCGCTAGCTGCAGTGATGGGCATAGGAACCCTCTCTTCCCCCTTCTCTTTTTCTCATTTTCCCCCTTCTCTTTTTTCCCTCTTCTCTTATTCTCTCTTTCCCCCTCTCTCTTTTCCCTTCTCTCTTTCCTTTCCCCCTTATTCTCTATTTCCGCATCCCTCTTATTCTCTTATGCTTATGCTTCTCTCATTCCCCCTTATCTATTTCCCCCTTCTCTCATTTGCATAAGCTTCTCTCATTCTCTTTTACCGCATGACCATAAGCATGAGCTTATGCTTATGCTTATGCATAAGCATAAGCATAAGCTCATGCTTATGCTCATGCGGAAATAGAGGAGCAGCTTATGCGGAATGAGAGAAGGAGCTTATGCGGAAAAAGAGAATGAGAGAAGCATAAGCTTCTCTCATTCTCTATTTCCGCATAAGCTTATGCGGAAACTTACGCATAAGCTCATGCTCATGAATGAGCATAAGCATGAGCTTATGCTCATTCATGAGCATGAGCTTATGCGTAAGTTTCCGCATAAGCTTATGCGGAAATAGAGAATGAGAGAATAAGCATAAGCATAAGCATAAGCTCATGCTTATGCTCATGCGAAAATAGAGAAGGAGCTTATGCGGAATGAGAGAAGGAGCTTATGCGGAAACTTACGCATAAGCTCATGCTCATGAATGAGCATAAGCATGAGCTTATGCTTATGCTTATGCTTATGCTTATGCATAAGCATAAGCATCCCTCTTATTCTCTATTTCCGCATCCCTCTTATTCTCTTATGCTTATGCTTCTCTCATTCCCCCTTATCTATTTCCCCCTTCTCTCATTCGCATAAGCTTCTCTCATTCTCTTTTTTCGCATGACCATAAGCATGAGCTTATGCTTATGATTATGCATAAGCATAAGCATAAGCTCATGCTTATGCTCATTCATGAGCATGAGCTTATGCGTAAGTTTCCGCATAAGCTCCTTCTCTCATTCCGCATAAGCTCCTTCTCTATTTTCACATGAGCATAAGCATGAGCTTATGCTTATGCTTATGCTTATTCTCTCATTCTCTATTTCCGCATAAGCTTATGCGGAAACTTACGCATAAGCTCATGCTCATGAATGAGCATAAGCTCATGCTTATGCTCATTCATGAGCATGAGCTTATGCGTAAGTTTCCGCATAAGCTTATGCGGAAATAGAGAATGTCATGCTTATGCTCATTCATGAGCATGAGCTTATGCGTAAGTTTCCGCATAAGCTTATGCGGAAATAGAGAATGAGAGAAGCTTATGCTTCTCTCATTCTCTTTTTCCGCATAAGCTCCTTCTCTCATTCCGCATAAGCTCCTCCTCTATTTCCGCATGAGCATAAGCATGAGCTTATGCTTATGCTTATGCTCATTCATGAGCATGAGCTTATGCGAAAGTTTCCGCAAGAGCTTATGCGGAAATAGAGAATGAGAGAAGCATATGCTTCTCTCATTCTCTTTTTCCGCATAAGCTCCTTCTCTCATTCCGCATAAGCTCCTTCTCTATTTCTGCATGAGCATAAGCATGAGCTTATGCTTATGCTTATGCTTAAGCATAAGCATAAGCATAAGCTCATGCTCATGAATGAGCAAGAGCATGAGCTTATGCGTAAGTTTCCGCATAAGCTTATGCGGAAATAGAGAATGAGAGAAGCTTATGCGCAAGTTTCCGCAAGAGCTTATCCGCAAGTTTCCGCAAGTGCTCCTTCTCTTTTTCCGCATAAGCTCCTTCTCTTTTTCCGCATAAGCTCCTTCTCTCATTCTGCATAAGCTCCTTCGCAAGTTTCCGCATGAGCATAAGCATGAGCTTATGCTTATGCTTATGCTTATGCTTATGCATAAGCATAAGCATAAGCTCATGCTTATGCTCATTCATGCTTATGCTTATGCTTATGCTTATGCTCATGCTTATGCTCTTTCTCTATTTCCGCATGAGCATAAGCATGAGTTTCCGCAAGTTTCTGCAAGCATAAGCATAAGCATAAGCATAAGCTCATGCTTATGCTCATGCATGAGCATGAGCTTATGCGCAAGTTTCCGCAAGAGCTTATCCGCAAGTTTCCGCAAGTGCTCCTTCTCTTTTTCCGCATAAGCTCCTTCTCTTTTTCCGCATGAGCTTATGCTTATGCATGAGCATAAGCATAAGCTCATGCTTATGCTCATTCATGAGCATGAGCTTATGCATAAGTTTCTGCAAGAGCTTATGCGGAAATAGAGAATGAGAGAAGCATATGCTTCTCTCATTCTCTTTTTCCGCATAAGCTCCTTCTCTCATTCCGCATAAGCTCCTTCGCAAGTTTCCGCATGAGCATAAGCATGAGCTTATGCTTATGCTTATGCTTATGCTTATGCATAAGCATAAGCATAAGCTCATGCTTATGCTCATTCATGCTTATGCTTATGCTTATGCTTATGCTCATGCTTATGCTCCTTCTCTATTTCCGCATGAGCATAAGCATGAGTTTCCGCAAGTTTCCGCAAGTTTCCACAAGCATAAGCATAAGCATAAGCATAAGCTCATGCTTATGCTCATGCATGAGCATGAGCTTATGCGCAAGTTTCCGCAAGAGCTTATCCGCAAGTTTCCGCAAGTGCTCCTTCTCTTTTTTCGCATAAGCTCCTTCTCTTTTTCCGCATGAGCATAAGCATGAGCTTATGCTTATGCTTATGCATAAGCATAAGCATAAGCTCATGCTTATGCTCATTCATGAGCATGAGCTTATGCGTAAGTTTCCGCAAGAGCTTATGCGGAAATAGAGAATGAGAGAAGCATATGCTTCTCTCATTCTCTTTTTCCGCATAAGCTCCTTCTCTCATTCCGCATAAGCTCCTTCGCAAGTTTCCGCATGAGCATAAGCATGAGCTTATGCTTATGCTTATGCTCATTCATGCTTATGCTTATGCTCATTCATGCTTATGCTTATGCTTATGCTTATGCTCATGCTTATGCTCCTTCTCTATTTCCGCATGAGCATAAGCATGAGTTTCCGCAAGTTTCCGCAAGTTTCCGCAAGCATAAGCATAAGCATAAGCATAAGCTCATGCCTATGCTCATGCATGAGCATGAGCTTATGCGCAAGTTTCCGCAAGTTTCCGCAAGTGCTCCTTCTCTTTTTCGGCATAAGCTCCTTCTCTTTTTCCGCATGAGCATAAGCATGAGCTTATGCTTATGCTTATGCATAAGCATAAGCATAAGCTCATGCTTATGCTCATTCATGAGCATGAGCTTATGCGTAAGTTTCCGCAAGAGCTTATGTAGAAATAGAGAATGAGAGAAGCATATGCTTCTCTCATTCTCTTTTTCCACATAAGCTCCTTCTCTTATTCCGCATGCAAGTTTCCGCATGAGCTCCTTCTCTTATTCCGCATAAGCTCCTTCTCTTTTTCCGCATAAGCTCCTTCTCTATTTCCGCATGAGCATAAGCATGAGCTTATGCTTATTCATGGGCATGAGCTTATGCGGAAGTTTCCGCAAGAGCTTATGCGGAAATAGAGAATGAGAGAAGCATATGCGGATCTCATTCTCTTTTTCCGCATAAGCTCTTTCTCTTTTTCCGCATAAGCTCTTTCTCTTTCTCTTTTGCGTGAGCATATGCGGAAATAGAGAATGAGAGAAGCTTATGCTTCTCTCCTCCTCTATTTTCGCATATGCGGAAACATGAGCATAAGCTCATGCTCACCCATGAGCATAAGCATAAGCTCATGCGGAAAAAGAGAAGGAGCTTATGCGGAAATAGAGAATGAGAGATGCTTCTCTCCTTCTCTTTTTCTGCATAAGCTCCTTCTCTTTTTCCGCATGAGCATAAGCATGCGGAAACTCATCCTTCTCATGCTTATGCTCATGCATGTGCATGAGCTTATGCTTAAGTTTCCGCATAAGCTCATGCTTATGCGTGAGCTTATGCGGAAATAGAGAATGAGAGAAGCATAAGCTCATTCTCTATTTCTGCATAAGCTCATTCTCTATTTCCCACTCTATTTCCCCCTTCTCTCATTTCCCCCTTCTCTCATTCTCTATTTTCCCTCATCTCTTTCCCTTTCTCTCATTCTCTATTTCCTCATTCTCATTCTTTTCTTTCCTTTACATCTTCTTTCCCTCTTATCTTTCCCTCTTCTTTCCCTCTTTCCTTTCCCTCTTCTTTCCTTTCCCTCTTCTTTCTTCTTGCCTATGCCTATGCCTATGAGAATGCTCATGTTTGTTTATTTGTTTTCTGTTTTTGTGTTTGTGTCTATGTTAGACATGGGATCACGTCGCTCATCGGACGAGTACGGACAGCCTCGCAGGAGGAGAGCTCACGATCTATATGCTCCAGAGGACTTTGATTCCTCTCAGGCGACTACCCCGAGGACTACCCCTGGTCCGACTCCTCTCGGTCCTAGCACTGTGACTACCCCTGGTCCGACCCCTCTTCCACGTAGCACTGCGACTACCCCTCAGGGGACTCCTTTGCTAGCCGCGCATGGCTTTGTTGGGACTCCCGACGAGTTTGTAGCGCAGATGAGCGATGAGGAGGCAGCGAGATTCTTCTCTCTGCTCTCTCAGAGGACCTCTGCAATTCCTTCCCCTACACCGACGGGTGGACGTACAGCCCAGCCATCCCCTCGCGCCCCTTCGACCGCGGGATCATCACCTGTGCATGCCTCCCGCAAGGGAAGGAAGAGTAGGATGGGCGGCTCATGTTGTGCTGACTCAGGAGATGTAGACGAGTCAGCACACTCACGCTCCTTTAGGTCTCCACTTGGTCCGGAGACACAGTATCAGTCAGGTCCCTTTCCCTCTCCTACTCCCACAGCTACTCCTCGATCCGGAAGCGGTCGCGCAGCTTCCACTCCTTCAGACTCTGCTACCGTCAGTCCCCCTTACTCATCAGGGGATCTCTCCTATCAAATCACATCTGCCGGAGAGATAATAGAAGACAAAAAGGGCAAAGCAGTGATGGCCGCCATGAGGCGGTTGATGAGTCATCACTTCAAGAGCGGCATAAATATCGACGATTGGCGGTATCAAGATGGCCAAAAGAAGCAGGCGGTGATAGATGAGTTAAAACAAAGATTTCCTAATCCGCCAAATGTGGAGTTTAATAACAGTTATATGCTCGAGCGCATGGGTTTGGTCCTAAAGCATCGCAGATCAACCATGCGTACTTCCATTACAAAGGGGTTGTCTAAACCCAGCTGGGCAGACAAAGCTGATTGGAAGTACTTCAAGAAGCAACATAGGGACCATCCTGAAATGTTCGAGGGTCAGAGGAGGGCTGCGAAGAGACGGCTGGATGTCGTAGGTACTTCGCACTTTGGTGCAGGTGGACGGTATGCGTTCGAGGCAACCGTGGTAAGTTTACTTCTTTCCATTTAATGTATTGTTCTATTTGTTTTACTTACATATTACATGCACTTTAGCTAACTCTAACTCTCGTAAATTGGATCCACAGCAAGCTGTGATGGGTTGTCTTCCTACGGATGCAGAGACGCGGCGCGCATTTCGGATAGGAACCAAGCCGTGGTTCATTGAGCAAGAGGCAATGGGAGCGACAGTCGATTGGGCTGAGGTGGCTGCTCACACGGTATAAGTTTACTCCTGCTTGTAATCTCACTTTTTAATTTAAGTTCCAATCTAATTTTCGATTTATATGGTTCACTCTCAGGGTCAAAGCTCAAGCGTCCCATCATCAGAGACGAGCGATCAACAGGGGCAAGGATCGGACGCAGGTGCCGATGACGAAGGAGAAGATGCAGGTGTCGGGGACGAGGGAGAAGATGCAGGTGCCGAGGACCAGGGAACAGCCCAACAAGACGATTCGGATTCGGATTCGGATTAGTAGTGGTAGTAGCATTTTTCATATCCGCTCGTTAGAGCCATTTTGTATCGCCCTTTCACAGGGTAATTTTGTTTCAAACACAGTTGTATATGTATATGCATTTCTTCCTCATCCTTCACAAGAACAATTTTGTATCACCCTGCAAGCAAGGGAAATTTTGTTATAAAAACTTTCTTTTGTAATTACAAAAAAAAAAAAAGGGTTAGTGGGGCTAAACAGGGCCAAAAGAAAGCCCTGTTTAGCCCCACTAACCTTTTTTTTTACCTTCTGTTAATCGTCGCTATATAGCGACGTTTACCAGTGTCGCTATATAGCGACGATTAACAGAGTCGCTATATAGCGACGTTTCTATCGTCGCTATATAGCGACGATGTAAACGTCGCTATATAGCGACGATTAACAGCGACGGTTTATAGCGACGCTCCTTTTCCGACGATTTTAACGACTTTTATAGCGACCTTTGCGCCCGTGAAAAAAAAATTTTTAATGTAAAAAGCGTCGGTATTTCCGTCGAAAAATGGCCTATGCCTTGTAGTGAAGAGGGGATGCATGGGTAAAAACATGGAAATGTTTGTTCTGGACTATGCCAATGGGATCCTATGGCCATGATACCTTGAACGTGCCTTAATCTAGGTGATTTTTAGTCCCTTTCAAAGTATCATGGCCATCAAGTCCCATTTGCATGACTAGAACACCAATGGGGCATTATTTTAAACCAAAAGAGGGGATGCATAGACAAAAACATGGAAATGTTCATTCTTGACCAAGAAAATGGGATCTGATGGCCATGATACTTTGCATGATTCTTAATCTAGATGATTTTGAGTCCCTTGCAAAGTTTCATGGCCATTGGATCCCATTTGCATGACTAGAGCACCAGTGGGGCATTATTTTGAACCACAAGAGGGATGCATGGGCAAAAATATGGAAATGTTTGTTTTTTATCATGCAAATGGGATATGATGGCCATGACACTCTTCACAAGCCTCAATGGAGATGATTTTGAGTCACTTGCAAAGTGTCATGGCCATTGGGTCCCATTCGCATGACTAGAGTACCAACGGGGCATTATTTCGAAGATGCATGGGCAAAAACATGGACATGTTCATTCTTGCCCATGTATGTCCATGATACAGTGGACGGAACTAAATCTTGGCGATTTTGATTCCCTTGCAAAGGATCATGGGCATCGGGTCCCAGTTGCATGATAAATAGAACACCAATGGGGAATTATTTCGAACCAGAAGAGGGGATGCATGGGCAAAAACATGGAAATGTTCATGATATAGGTGATTTTGAGTCCCCTGCAAAGCATCATGGACATCAGGTCCCATTTGCATGACTAGAACCCCACCGGTGCATTATTTCGAACTAGAAGAGGGGATGCATGGACAAAAACATGGAAATATTCGTTCTTGATCATGCAAATGGGATTAGATAGCCATGAAATTTTTTACAAGCCTCAAACCAAGTGATTTTGAGTCCCTTCCAAAGTAGCATGGCCATCGAGTCCCATTTTCATGACTAGAACACCGCCGATGCATTCTTTTGTACTAGAAGAGGGGATGCATGGGCAAAAACATGGAAATGTTTGTTCTTGCCCATGCAAATCAGATACTATGGTGATGGTACTTTCCATGGGCCTCAAACCAAGTTATTTTGAGTTTCTTGCATAGTATCATGGACATTGGGTCTCATTTGCATGACTAGAACACCAATGCGGCACTATTTCAAACTAAAAGAGGGGAAAAATGGGAAAAAACATGAAAATGTTTGTTCTTGACCATGAAAATGGGATCCAATGGCAATGATACTTTGTATGAGACTCAATCTAGGTGATTTGGAATCCTTTCAAAGTATCATGGCCATCGGGCCCCATTTACATGACTAGAACACCACCAGTGCATTATTGTCGTAAACTAGAAGAGGGGATGCATGGGCAAAAACATGGAAATGTTCATTCTTGTCCATGCAAATGGGATCTGATGGCCATGAAACTTTTCATGGGTCTCAAACTAGGTTTGTTCAAATCTCTTTCATATTATCATGGCCATCGGATCCCATTTGCATGACTAGAACTCCACGGGCATTATTTTGATACATGGTGAAAAAGTGATATGGATCCTTTAAAATAACACATTTTCTTACACCAAATGCAATAGTACCTTGTGAGAATCATTGTACCATTGTGAATTAGAGGACTTTCAACTTTCATCATGTTTTGCAAATGGATGTCGAACATCATGGCCATGGAAAATTGACATCTTCGATCGATAATGTTCTGGTTCAATGTATGGATATCATTTATTGCTCAACTTCATCAAAGATTGTATGAACATATCATGGAATTTTGTTTTAGGTGGTCTTTCAACCCCATCAAGTGGACAACCAGTGGTGGTTTGTGATTCAAGTTGCACCTAGAGACCAACATGTATTTCAAGATGTGGAAGTAGAGAATGAAATGAAAGAGCAAGAAATAGATGGGTTGGAAGCTAGTACTTCTAGTACCCCTTCTACTAGAGTTTTGGAAAGTGAAGATAGTTTGAGCTCTTCAAAGAGTTTCTCAGATATTGATTTGGGGGACGTCGATCTACATGCTAAAGATGTGTGAGATATGCATGTTGTGTTAGTACATAGGATGTGTGAGAGTTGTGTGAGCTTTGCTTAGGTTGCTTACAAGTTACATGTAGAGATAGGTTATGCAGGAATGGCATGTTATGTGCATGTGTACTGTGCTTATATTAGGGCTTGTGTTTCTTGTGTCAACTATATCTTGGTTATGTGTTGTATGTTTTGGTGATGACATGTTGGGGGTTCACTATATGTAAATCCTCTATTTCATGTGTGTTCAAGGCCTAATTTAAAAGCCATGTGCTATGCTTACATATTATGGTTGTGTGTGCAAGATAATTAGTATGCTTGCTATGATAGCTTTTATTATTATCAATTATGAAAACTTTTTGTATACTTAACTATGATTGACTCCCAATTGACTATGGCCCAACCTATTATACGAATATAAAATACCTCTACCCTTCTATAGATATTATTGTAGCTTCTACTTTGATGGAGTACGATTGAGATCCATTGTATCATGCAACATAATATGTGAGTGTTAAGTTCCATCTACCTTTATTAAAACATGCTTGATGATAAGTTAGTACACTTAGTTTCTAAGACGACGTTGCCTTGATAAAATTAGGTCTTACTCTTGACACATGTCTAGAATGATTTCATTTATCTTGCTGAACATTTTTATTTACATGACATAATAAAATGTCTGTTTTTACAAATTGATGGTTTGTGGTTAATCCACGATATAATTATCTTATTATAATTCCTCATTTTACACTGTAATACATGTATGTTCTTGGAGTAATTTTTGACAAAATGTCGAATGTACATGATACTCCTTGGCATGATTCCCTCATATTATACATTTGTCATTGGAAGTTTTTTTGTATCTTTGTAAATAAATTTTTAGATATCTTCATAGCCTTACTGTTGCTCATGAGTTTTTGTCTAACTTAGATATCCATAACAATCAGTTGGGATCCATGATACCCGCATTCTCATAATATACAAATTCTCTGTTGTTTCATGCCTGTATTCTCATTATATAGAAATTCATTGTTGTTTGTTCAGGTGCTCAATTTTTAGTAAAGTTATCGTTTGAGCATCATTTTGTTCAGTTATTGAATCAATGTGATTTTTTTTCAAGGAGAGGAAACTTTTAAACAAAAAGCCTTTGATATTTTACTTTCTTGTTAAACAAGGTAAGAAGAACTAGATGTTTTTTCAATCACTTCCACTTGGATACTTAACTTTGCTATTTTGAAACACTAGCATCTAGTTTCTAGGACTTGATCACACACATGGAAATGTACATGTCCATGAAAACGTGCATGCACATACATGCATGCGTGTGTGCATGTACACATTCACATGTGTCTATGCATGTGCATCCACTCTCTCTCTCTTTCTCTCTCTCTCTCTCTCTCACACACACGCACACGCACACACCCACACACCCATGCACGCACGCACACACGCACACATACAAACATACACCCATGCACACACACACACACACACAAACACAAGAAAAATTGATTAGTAAATGTATCTCACACACACACAGACACTTATTTCTTTACACATGAACACACACATAGTACACACACACACACACACACACACATGAATACTTCCCTAACTATGAATTATTCTTTTATGTACCCCGTGAAATCTTCCCTTTACACTTTCTTTTTAACCACCCCACATACCAAGCCCACATCCCATACCTCCTCTAATCCCTTCTTAGTCCATGCACTCATTCGCTCCTTAGTCCACTTGGGACTTAAACTTCACTTGTGGCTAAATTGTAGTCCCATGCCTCCTCTAATCCCTTCTTAGTCCATGCACTCATTCGCTCCTTAGTCCACTTGGGACTTAAACTTCACTTGTGGCTAAATTGTAACTCAATATTATTAAAAATTCTTAATTTTGATCCAAATTTTTACAAACTCTAGTTGTATTTTTCAACTTAGATGTCTCAAATATTTTTTCCTTATATGTTTCCCTTTCTTAACTTTTTATCTAATTGATGGAATTAATTGTATGGCTCAATTATTGATGGGACTTTTTAATCTAAACACACACTTTGATTTCCCAACTAGCCTTTGGTCCAGGCTAGTGCCATACAATTAATTCACATCCATTGGATAATTCTTTAGCATGGATAATCCCTAGTCATGTTGTGATCCACCTTAATTTTACTAACTTCTATATCTATTTTGCAGAAGTGGTTTACGCATTTACTATTGGCATTATTTTTTCATTTTGACACTTATCATACTGATCCACTTTTATTCCCTTACTATCGGTAGGTGGGGAGGAAGTTTCACATGGTTGGCTTACTCCCCACCATGTGGTCTTACCCTCTGGGTTAGGGATGGGCCACATACACACACAAAATTTTTTATTAGTAAATGTATCTCACACACATACACTTATTTCTTTACACACGAACATACACACACATGAATACTTCCCTAACTATGAATTATTCTTTTATGTACCCCCGTGAAATCTTCCCTTTACACTTTCTTTTTAAACACCCCACATACCAAGCCCACTAATCGTCCCATACCTCCTCTAATCCCTTCTTAATCCATGCACTCATTCGCTCCGAGTTCACTCCTTACTCCACTTGTGACTTAAACTTGACTTGTGGCTAAATTATTTTTTTAATTATCTAAGAATCCATATGGTTGTCTATATTCCTAGGTAAAGCGATAATAAGCCGGGGAAAACAGGCATTACGTGTTTACCGAAACGTAACTATGATGTTCTAACACCTAGTTTGTTTGGATGGTGGCAAGTAAGTGGACCCCGACCTCGAAACCTAGACTGTCTGAGGATTCCACATCTTGTTTCAATATTATGTTTTTTAAACTCAATATTATTTAAAATTCTTAATTTTGATCGAAATTTTTGCAAACTCTAGTTGCATTTTTCAACTTAGATGTCTCAAATATTCTTTCCTTATATGTTTCCCTTTTTTAACTTTTTATCCAATTGGTGGAATTAATTTTATGGCTCAATTATTGATGGGACTTTTTAATCTAAAAACACACACACACGCACACATGCACGCATGCACGTATGCACACACACGCACATGAGCATGTGCATGCCCACACACACACACACAGTACACACACATTTTTCTCAAAAAAGATTTCACACGCACACGCACATGCACACATCTCCCTGACTCTAACCCCAAAACACACACACACTTTTTTTCTACACTCTTACACACATTTTTGTACGCACACACACACACACATATTAATCCTTAATTTGTGACACACACACACACACACAAATATTTCTCATTAAATTTTGCTTACACACGCACACTGCACCCCCCATTTTTTCAAAATAACCCCCTTATATTTTGTTTCTTACCCTTGCTAATTTTATTAACTTTATATTTTTCCATGTATTATTTTTCACACACACACACACACAAACACATATGTGCACATATGTGAACATGTGCACACATGCATGCACGTAGGCACACATGAGCATGCCCAGGCACGCCCATGTGCACATGCACGTGCATGCATGTGTGTAGGTGCAGATGAGGTGCAGACATACACAAACACATATACGCATGTGCATGTGCACATGCACACACACACACACACATGCATGTGTGCATGCGTGCACATGTGAGCACACACACACATTTTTTGCATTTTAATAGTGAACACACACACGCACACGCACACACACACACGTGTGCACACGCACAATATACACATGAATATGAACATATAGGTGTACATATAACTACCATACACAACATGCATCGATGTGCACATTGGTGTGAGGCACACATGCTCTCTGTTTTTCATAATAAAAGATAGATTACCAGATGGATTTTACAATATAGACGCCCTGTGATGTTGCAAATGACTACAATATAGACACCCTGTGATAGATTACCCGATGGATTTTACAAATGACTACAATATAGACGCCCTGTGATGTTGCAACTTTACCTCATTAATTACTCCAGACTACATATGTGGCTCATAGTAATCACATTCAAAATATGGTCGTGTCATGATCCACCAAATTAGCTAGCAATAAGGAATACAAAAAACATAGTAGTAACCATTGAATACGGCCTATGTGAGCTTGAATAAGATTTTGCGCACCAAGTTAAATATGCCACAAAGCAGTGCATTTTGAAAACTGGAAAAAGACGGAATGTTTTGGGCTATCCAATCCATGTAGATGTGCATACTCTCTCTCTCTCTCTCTCTCTCTTAACACATACATCAGTGTTTGCACACTCATGCACATGTGTAGGCACATGTGCTTGAATGCCACATGCCTACAAAATTTTATTCCTAGCCCATGACAAAGAAAAAAGATATTCTATGTTCCTCCATATCCCCACTATTTTTGTACTCTAATCTTTTTAACAGAATATTCATTCCCACAATAAGTGGTACCTTGAGGATTGCGCATTCATCCGACAAAATACTAGCACACATGTAATTTTTAAGGTCGAACTGGTTAAGTTGTTTGAGCTAGTCTTCTCACATGTGTAACTTTAATTATTGGGTGGGTGCATGTAAATTAATGAGAAAATATTATTATTGATTAGTTTACTAAGAGAATCACGCATGAACTTTGTAATCCATGAAACAAAGAGGGCAAGAGTCCTATAAAAAAGCCTTGCCTTAAATAATAAACGTGATAATTTTTTATATAGTTTTCATTTTATATTTATATATGTGCTTTAATAATTTAAAAAATCGACTTTGAGACACATGCTATAGAGTTGACAATGGTCAAAGAATGTATCGACTTCTCTTGAAATCGAATCTTGTGTCATGCTCTCTTTAGGTGTTGCTAAAGTGAACCATATATGTTAGTGATCACAATCTTTAAGTCATTTTGGTAGTGCATTACATTCAAAAAGATTAAGAAGAGCGCTCTAAAGAGTAGCCATAGATTCCTTTCTTACAAGGAGATGATGTACTAGTAGTGTTCACATTGGAGGTGCTCAATTATTCTCACTAAAGTGCTTGATTCTCAAATAAGATGGGAAAATTTAAAAGTACTATAGTCATAATGTGCTATATAGAACTCTTTTAAGGCTTTCTATAATTATGTTCTTTCCATATAGTGAAGAATATTTAGATTCAACATGTTACATGTAAGGTAATCCACATTTTATTTCATGTGTAATCCCAAATTATTGAACAAGAATTATTGAATACCATTCGTATTTTGCTAGATTTTCATAAAAATATGTCACTGGAGCATGTTTCTAGACACAAATTTACTCACTTTTCCTTAGATTATTCTTGTAATATTTATATTAATGTGCCCTTCAAATAAGATGATATTTTCCACACCTATTTATACCTCATGGCATGTGACAAAACAATTCAAGCCTATTAGGACTCTCAAACATTTTGCATCATTTGCAAGTAGTTAAAAAGTAAAGAAATTCAGCCCAACATTTTCCTTTGATTTCATGGGTAGCATTTACGTACTTGCTATTGGCTTACAATACTAGCTTTCAAGCTTTATAGTATAATCATAATAAAAACTTTTGCCCTGGTTGGCTAACATTGATACAAAATATACAGCCTCTTGAGATCAATGATGCTAAAATGAATGTCAATGGATGGAAGCCATCCAAATTTGAGAAATGTGAGTGCGCATCGAGCAATCAAAATTCCTAGTACATGAATATCCAAAATTCATGGTACACTCATGTCCTTCACATTATCATCGAATCATTATAGATTTATTGAGAAATAGTATGGTATGATACAATTTGTACTAGATCTTTTGTGTGTTATGTTGAGCGTACTATAAGAGTAGAAGGAATCTTCAAAAATCGATACATTTTCATTTCGTAATAATGGTTGTCAAAGCATGTATGATGAAGCACCTTTATAGGTTCCCACCTTGGAGAAAACCAATTGCTTGCTAGATCAAAGGGGCAAGCATGCGAATAGACATTTTGGGGCATGGATCGGTTGAAGGGGTACGCTGATGTAGTGCAAGTGGCTATCATGTCTATGGGGCAAAACACTATGAAGATACTCATTTATATGCACAAATAGCCCTAGGTGTGCACACATGCATAGATGTGTAACATTGATATTGTATGCATACAAACACATGTATACATAAATGCATGCTAGCCACTCATATACTTTCTAATTTCAAGATTATTCTTCAAGGCCACCATTGTGATGTAACTAGATTTCTAGATGTGCTTGGTCACATTAAAGGTGTTTAGTATGGGATTTTGCATACATTTATTACACATATAATGCACATAAGTGCATAAGTATATTCATGTTGATGTCCTAGTTGAACTATAAGAGGCATAGAAGATGAATTACGGGTATATGGATCTTCTTATCGAATATCTTGCACATGTGCACATGCATGCAAGCTGCCATGTATACCCATATATTTGTGGTATGTGTGCATGCATGCCACATATGCATATACACACATCAGTCGCCTGAAATATAAGCAGACAATTGATGTGTTTTACAATGTGTACTAGCGAAAGCCAACTAGCAAGTTGCTTTATGTTGTTTATTTATAGTGGTGAACCCTCCTCCTTTCACTTTCTGAACATGGAGGTGCGTGAGATGAAGGCAATGAAAATTCGAGTAGTCAACTCAAGGACTACTTGGATTTTACCATTTGAGAAAATCAGTTTGGCAGATTCCACAAACAGTGTGATAGATACAATGGGGTATAGTTGAAAGCAAAAAGAGTGGGAGGAAGGCTAATGGAAGTATTGAAAGAGGGATGGTGGAGGGGGAGGGAGAGGAGGTGAAGCAATGGAAAATTTTGAAAATACAACATTTTAAAACTTGCAAATTTCAAGGCATTTTAGTTAGGCAGGGTTCACACATGTCCATACAAGGGGAGAGTGAAGGAGCGTATTATCGACACAAAATAACTTGATGAAATTCATGTTGATTGTATTTGTTTTTGTTTGGCTAGTGTGTGGACCCATACAAGTGGAACGTCAATAAAATGGGCAGAAGCTGCTGCAATGTCCGCTCATGTGTGGGATACATCAATGCCCAATGTCCAGTCATGTGCGAAATACATCAACACCTAAACAACATTTCCTAGGTGAGGCATCAGAACGTGTATGAATCCTACCTTATATTTGTGCTTGCAACCTCCTCCAATTTGAAGGCATGTTAGTTATATTTTTGCTTAAAACCTACACAAATTCCCGTGGTTAAAACCTTAAAGAGTTGAAACTCAAAGGTTTTCTATATCCGAGAAAAGGGAAGGATTTGTGCGATGGAAGGTGTGTTAGGATGTGTTTAAAGAAAAGCCGTTTCTGTGATGCAGGGTTTGTGTGAAAGAAAAGGTTTTCTGAGAAGGAGACAAAGGGGAGGAGGCAGGAGAGGAAAGGAAAAGGAGGAGAGATTCGCACATGGGTGGAGGGGGAGCCGTGTGAAAGAGGCGAGAAGTTTGACTTAGGATGCAAGGAAGGGAAGGAGAAGGAAGGAAAGCAGTAAGGAAGGGGGGGCAGGTCTTGTCTATTGCAGGCCCCCCATGCACGTACACAAATACCATCATGCCCACAATCTTTTGCAGTTTTCTAAAGTCTGCCCGCATTTTCCCATTCATCCGATCATTTCCCCACAGCTTAATCCTCGATTCGTTATCCTTCTCCTGTTCCTCGAGTTGGCGTAATTCCTAGGCAGTTCGCTGCAGTGGGGACACAACATGGGCTCGGTGGGGATGCATCTCTTCCCTCCCCTTGACGCAAATTCGATCCTATCGTCATCCGCAGCTTAGCTTTTGATCCTCCCGTCAGTACTACCTCCCCGCTTCACCATTTAGAAGCGTCAAAGATTTCCACATATCCCGCTACTTTGATTCCATCATCATCACCTTGCCTCGCATTCGAAGCCTGTAGACGTTTTCTAAGGCAGATAGATTTTGGGAGTGTGGAGGTGGAGGTGGTTTTTTCGAGCAGCAGAATTTGGACGCCTGTGGGAATCCCTTCAAAAGAGCGGCGTTTTTACTGTATTCTTCACAGAAAGGTGAAGTTTGGAAGTTCGGATCTCGGGGATGCAACGGTTTTTGCTGTATGTCCTAAAGATTGCAGCTGCGCCCATCACCTCTGCTGTGGCAAATCGGTCATATGCTGATGATTGATCCGCCTTCGCAGAATTAGAAATTACCTCTTGTGACAGACGATAATTCGGAGATCTAGCGCAAGCTTCGACGATCCTAATACGGGTGGTAGCATGATTAGAATCACGAGACGCCCACATGAGAGAGAAAAGGTGCTGATCCAAGCTGCGAATGCGAGGCTGCAGGACCGGAGAGGGCAGGGAGGCTGCAGGACCGGGGAGGGCAGGGAGGGGTCCGGTCTGCGAGGGGGTCAATAGTGTTCGAGAAGCAATCTTGTCAGCTAGAGATGAGAATATTAAACGAAAAAGGAGAATCGACGGCGGGGCTAAAGATGTTGCGGTGGTGAGATATGAACAGGCGATTCGACAAGGACGGACTAAAGTGGATTTTCGGCCGGTAGCTGAGCTCGCGAGTGGGCTTTTTAGGGTTCTACAGGCGCCGTCACCCTCACGATCTGACGGCAACTTCATCACAGGAATAAATACGTGAGGTTGCTTATTATATCCCCTCGGCTCGGCGTTAATAATCAAAGCGAGCTTGCATTCCATTTGCGAAGATTCGATTCCAAATCCAGCTTATAAAATTCTCATCGACACAAAAATCCATTCGGCTCACCATTCCAACAGTTTCGGATGCTCGATCTGTTGGATCTGTGTTCAACAATGCCAATTAGTTTGGAATTAGTTTGGGGTGGCCTTTCAAACATCCGTTGGATCGACTGTTGAATCGGTGACCAACAACGCAAAATAGTTTGTGGCCATTCCAATTCTTTCTGTGGCTCGATTTGTTGGATCGACTGTTGAACAATGCCAAATTAGGGGGTGGCCTTCCAATGTGCGACGAGACGATCAAGAGATTAGGTTTTTGAGAGAGTTTATCATATAAGCTCGCCTTCACTGCAAGCGACGTGCTCTGCTGCTGAAAAGCTACAGCCGAAGGTTGAAGTACATCATCAAGTTGATTATGTAGCCGAAGATCGTCAGCTGCAGTTGACCAGACAATTTTGGACCGGAGATCATTCGCTGCTGTTGTCGATCACATAGACCAGGGATGGCGCAGTTAACCACATAGCCGTTGGAGATCATCAGCTGCAGTTGATCCTGACATGCTGGAATTGATCGAGTTCTTGAGTTGGTTAGCCGTGAAGATCATCAGCTGCAGTTGATCTCACAGAGCCCAAGGCTGGAATCGATGGAGTTCTTGAGTTGATTAGCCGTGCAGACCATCAGCTGCCGTTGATCACATAGCCCAACGCTGGAATTGTTGAGTTGATTATGTAATCCGAGGCTCTAGTTGATCTCTCGAATGTCGTAGTTTAGATGGCGATTTAGAGGTTCGCCTTTCAACGCTTCCTTTGCCTTTCAACTCTAGCTTCTGCAAAAGATTGTAGCGAAAGTAACATCAAAAGCTGCAGCCCAACATCGTGGGCTGATCCTCGTTTGCAGCGTGCCATCCATCTATCCATCAATCCATCCAGGGAGTAAGATGCTCTTCTCAAACAAATAAGAATTTCTCTACCAGGTGGCGAAGGTTGATCACCCCCCGTCGAAGTTGCGTCCAAGTCGGAGTATCGATATCGATCATCGCATAGCCATTGATCTTCGAGCTGCAGCAAGCAAATCGGCAGTATCATCACCGTCGTGATCATCATCATCATCAAGGCCGGAAGTTTCTAATTTCTTTCGGGCGAGTCGTTTGGCAACAAGCTGATTGTTGAATTGGGTGCCGCACTGTACATGGCACTATCACCCACGAAAAAAGCATCCATTCACAGCAGCAGCAGCAATATCCGGATTCCTTCCTCTCTCGAGTAAACCTTTTGATCAATCCCACCTCTCTATATCGCCGGGTCCTGTTTGCCTGCCATTCATCCACTGGATTCCGGCCCTCTCTTGCCGTTTTCCATCGGCCATCTGTTGCACGTTGTCGATTCTTCCAGGACTTGAATATTCTGCTTACTCCACTACAATCCTCGGTGCATAATTGCAGTCCAGACAAAACCCGCATCTCTCTCTCGCTCTCTTCTTTCCAGTGACATATAAGGTTCCAACATTCCCAGCGTGCATTTCCCTCCCCCGTCAGTATAAAGATCCTTTCTTTCTCCCGGCTCTTGAGCTTCGCTGAGCAGTGAGAACCGTCTGCAGACCTAACCAACGCGTATATACCGCTCGCCTTGACAAGAATATTTCCGGCGACTGTGCCTCCTATAATCGTCACATAACCATAGATCCATTCCCATCCATTATTGAGTCTGTCTCCTCGCTTCTTAGCTCTTGCGCATCGCGCGTGCGTGTCAGGCAGCTTCTCTCCCTCTGTATCCAGCATACAAAGTTGTTGATTGCAAACTTTCACTGTCGATTAAAGACGTCAGATACAAGCGTCGTTCCTGTAGAGGTCATAGAAGGCAGCGTAGATGTTTAAAGCAAGTGTATATGCATCTTTGTAAAGCTCTTTCATTCTATGTATCTCTGTAAAGCACTGAGTGGCTCTTTGAGTTAGTGTAGACCTCCAGCGGTTGCCTCCCGACGAGAACAATCTTTTGCCCAGCTAAGCTGGTGTGTTTCAAAGCAGCTTTTAGGTACTTTTAGACCTAGCAGTTGAAGCCGCATTCACTCGCAATCATTCAGTTCAAGAAAACGAATCTGGAATGCGCACAAGCCCTTCTGCCGCATGTCGTCTTCCTTTTGCTAAGCGTTGCTGAAAAAGAAAAATTCCAAGACTCGCACCTCCAGGATCGAGCTTCTAGGGTGCACTTCAGGCTGCAATCTTTCCTGAGAATTTCGTGAGTCCTACCAACTCAGGTACTACCGTTTCTCGTACATCTTGATGCTTTTGGAGAATCGTCAGCTACCCATTTTCCTGGTGATTCAGTGAGTCCTCTGGTGGGGGAACGGGAATGTCACATTTCGGAGTGACACCGGATCTGTCTCTGGGACGACCAAGCACTACCATGGGTCGCCCGATCTTCTCCCAGAAGCCATTATCGCAGCTTGAGAGCCCTAACTCGTTCTACAACTACTTGCCTCACTTAGAATTTTATGTCAAGGCGTTGGAAGATGAGCGCCAGAAGATCGACGCGTTTAAACGGGAGCTTCCCATCTGCATGCAGCTATTAGATGACGGTAATTGGGTCGTCTAACTCTCGGCAGTTGTCTCATTTCTTTTGTGTGACGTAGTAGCCTGCAAAATTTTGAGGGCTTCTAGATAAGGAAGCGTGTGCTTGGGAGAGAGGGATGGTTGCGAGAGCGAGACAAAGAGAGAGAGAGAGAGAGAGAGAGAGAGATACACAACAAGAGAGAATAAACTTGGCATGATACGCAATTGTCCAGCCATAGAAGCTTCAAGGGATCAGCTAGCCAAAGGGTTGGGGCCTCCTATGGGATCGGCCTCCCTTCAGATAAGCTGTGCGTCCACTGCGAAGGCGAGCTTCTTAAGTGAGAGACGAGGTGTTGAAGAATTTGCGATCTGGAAAGCCAACTGGGAGAAGCAAGCCGAAGATGATGAGGAAGGTAAACTAGAACGTAGACTCTGGGATAAAGCACCAGATACGGAACCCTCACAGCCGCAGGGTCACTGGAACCGTAATACGTTTCAGTTCAAGGTGTGAGAACTTTTTTTTCCCTTAATCCTACCATTTCTGCATGCACGATAAAGAATCTACGGGTTCATTTGCATTTCCATTTTTTGCATTACGTAACAAAATGAATGACATGGGCAAAGATATATCATCAGTGTTGGAATCAAGCATTTCTAACTTTCAAAGGTACTTCCAGAAAGAAACTTCATCACCTAAGTGCATGAAGCAGGAATTCGAGCACAACTCGAATAGCTTTGAACCGAAGCTATTACCTATCAATACCAATGATACAAGCGATGCAACCCCGGCATTAAGAGACATCAGCAGGCAGCCAGCATCTAGTCAATATGCCGGGTCTCTGAGCATGAATGGATCTCCACTTGGCGAAGAGGTGATCAAGGAGCACCTTCCAAAGGAAACCCTCTGCACCCTAGAGACTGATCCAAAAGTGATGACGGCAGAGATGGTAGCTCAGCCATCGGCAGGAGCTCCAGTAAGAGCAAATACTTCGAGCCAACAACCACGCAAAGCGAGGAGATGCTGGTCCCCGGAATTACATCAACGGTTCTTGCATGCTCTCCATCATCTAGGCGGTCCACAGGGTCAGTCGTCATTCCTTGTTTATACGGTGCTCGTATCAAAAATCGACGTTTCCAAACTTATCAGTGTAATATATTAAGTTCCCCGATCTTGTACTTGGTGCGCTTATTTGCAGCTCGAAAATTGACGGTACTTACTTTCCTGGTTTATAAACAGTAGCAACCCCAAAGCAGATACGCGAGCTGATGAACGTAGATGGGCTGACAAATGACGAAGTGAAGAGCCATTTGCAGGTATGTAAAAATGCGGGAAGGTCTTTACTTTGTGGTAGCTTTATATACTTGTATGCAAATTCGTTCAAACATGGTAAACCTCTAGTGTACTGCATGAATATTAGAACGCACGCATTCAACCAAACTGTACAATTATATCTTGCATCGCAGAGTTTGTAAGTTCGTTAACTTTGATCGTTATTGTCCTTTCCAATTCGTGCGGAAAAATGTGGCATCTTCTGTATTGACGTCTGTGACAAGCATCAAAAGGGTCTCCAAAACGATTGTGAAAGTTTTCACGTGATCAAACTTCAAAGGGATATCCCATTAGTTCTGCAAAGACTAATGTTTAAGATTAGGGGGTCAATCATCTAATGTATCGTTTGCAGAAGTTTCGACTGCACACGAGGCGACCAATGGGGGCGTCTGCTCAGCCACCCGAGCAGGCTCAGCACGCTCCCCAACTTGTGGTTTTTGGAGGCATTTGGGTACCTCCAGATTATGCAGCAGGAAATCACACCTCGCCAGCAGCACCTCCTCCCCAACAAGCTCTGGGAAATATCTACGATCCTGCATCGTCTGGCCATGCTCAGAGGACCTCTCACATATCCCCGTCCCTCCTCTCCCATGCCACCAACGAATACAATGCCTACTTCCAGTCACAGCACCAGCACAGGCGTCCAAATCTGGTTTGCCAAAATCTGATGCAGCAACAACAGCCAATGCAAGCCACCTTCTCAGAATTCGAAGCTCAGGACCGCATGGAGGCAGCAAGTGAGGAAGATGTTGCAAGGTCTGAGAGCACAAGCTTGAATGGTGAGACTGGACGAATGGATGATCAGCACGATGAAGAAGACACCGAGATCCACTTAGGCTCGGGAGGGCAGATCAGCTCCAGAGAGCAGGGGATTAGCAGCCGCATTTGCAGAAACTAGAGTGACAAACCAAAATCATCATATTACGGAGCTGCATGCCTGAGAGTTGATCTGAACTACGAGATAGAACGTTAGTAACTATCCATAATAGCCTGATCGTGATGCATCTCCCAGATCAGGTGATCCGAAATGTCACAGAGAATGGTAGTAATCAAAATATGCAAACGTCTAAAGTTATGGAAATCCATCTCCAATAGGTGAACCCAACTGTCAGGTAGAACATTTGGTAGTAAGCAAAATATGCTGCGTTGCAAACTCTATCAAGTATGTATCAGCAACTACGAGCTTCTCTGAAGTTTATAGTCTTGGCTTATTTTCACTTGCAGATCAGAGCTTGCAAACTGGAAGGTGAACGTCAGATGCCTGTGCCTCGTCAGATGTTGGATTCTGTGAGGACTCTGTCAACATTACTCTTTATTGCTATGTATGGCATTATGGATCTGATCAACTAGATTATGTTGCTCCAGGTCCCTTGTCCCATTACATATCGTTTGATTCCAGATTTTCTTATAAGCTTTGGCTGACCTTTGGATTTCGAACTTATTAGTCATTTGCAGATAATTTACAGTCAGCTTTTCCAACCTTTATGGAGAATATATTACCAGGTTTGCAAATTGCACGCTTACTATGTTTTTGGAGACCCGTACTCTTATACATTCCATTGATTTCAAAAGTTTCTATTAGGATGGGAAATTTAGCCCTCAAAATTGGGGTAATTCTCATTGGATATAATCCAATGGGGAAGTGAGGGGCTCATAACCCATAGGGGTGCCCACTTTGGTTCTTGTGACTCAAACCTTACAACTAGTCAAAATATGTTACATGAGATCCCCTACGTGGGCAATGATGGCACATGTTCTAGCATTGAAACCTCCTCTTCTACAAGGCCTTGTTTGGTTCATGAGAGCTCACTTTTACAAAAGAGAGGGAGGAGGTGCAAGCTTAGAGATTATCCCATAGATACAATGTGCATTTGAAAGTGCAAGAATAAAACCTAATGTAAGTTGAATACAATGTAGGCTTATCCTATAGACATGATGCTCAAAACAAGAGGGCTCGGGCTTATTGTTTTGTTTGAGAGCGCTCTTTTGTGTACACACTTACACACTAGACATCTCATGGAGAACTATTTCCACCGTCTTATGTATATAGTGCTTATATAACAAAATGAAGGGGTAAGGGGACTAGCTAAGAGATCTTTCCTAGAGAGAAAATGACTTCTTGATGGAAATGATATAACATAATGGAGGCAAGACGAATTAATATTATTCCATAGATATTATGCATATAAGGGAGGAAACCATATAAGATGATCACAAAGTGCTCAAGAGTGGCATACTTATGAGAGGTATCTAGTTGAGATCTAGTTTTAGCCTTAATTATGATTCCTAATTGCACCATGCAACAAATAGGTCCATTTGTGTTACATCTGGCTCACCATCAAGAAATGGGAGATCTAGAATCATTGTGGCCTAAGGCCAATTTGTAGATCGAGGGCATTGCAATAGATCTATAGCATGGGTTCATGTCTTTGTGGAAATCAACTTCTCACAAGGGAGTGGCCATGATAAATAATAGGGATTTATAAGAGATTGACTCTATGAAGACATGTGCATGTGAGAGGGATAGGCTAGATTAGTTGGGAAGTAAGGGGCTTATAACCAAAATAGTACTACCAAATTTTGGTACATCCCTAATTGCAAGGGGTACACCAAACAAAGTGCCACCCTATAATATGTACTCAAAAAAAGGGTATCTAAACTTTTCCAAAAACCATGTATGTGAATTCTTTATTCATTAAATAAGACAAGTCTTAAGTTTTTACACAAACCTTGTACAAAGGCTCATGTGTGAGTAGATGTTTTATAGTTATATATCTTTGAAAGCACTTTCTTATGTAGGGTTTGTAGAAGTGAATTCCAATGAGACTACCACTTAGATGAAAGTGTATCTATGCTAGGCAGACATTAAATTTGATTCTAGTTGAATACTAAACTAATCTTTCACGATGCTACCCAAAAAAAGATCCCTTAGCTTTTGCTCCTATTATATATAGGTCATACAAGGTAACCTTGATTAGTTATAAAAACCCATATTTGGTATCCTCGTGGATGCTTTCCATTGTTTCACGTTTTATTTCAATGTGTAGTATCGTCTTCAATGTTTTTTCAAACATACGTGTCGTGTTATATACACAACTTCATAGATTTAGACATGCATGCATGCACACATGCATGTGCCTTATGCATTCATGCAAACACAAACAAGCACACACCATGCACATGTGTGTGCATGCATACGCACAAAGATACATGCACACACACCCTACCTCCATGGAGACCAAAACATTACATATAACGTGTGTTACAAGGTGTAACATACACACACACACACACACACACACACACACACACATACAAGCTCATGCGAAGTGCATGCATGTGCATGTGCATGCGTGTACACGTGACACGTGCACGTGCACACATGTGTGTGTGTGTACATGCAGCTTTCACTAAAAACAAGTGTGCACACATGCAGATGGGTCCTATATTATTTTCCTCTTATGAAAGATAAATTTTTTCTTTTGTGAATTAAAGAGCCACTCATATATCAAGATTTGTAGGATTTCATACACTAAAGATTCCCTTATTTTGAACCCAATGCCTAGGACTACATGATTTTTGGACATCCTTAATGACATACATCTACACATAAATATATACATGCATATGTGTGTGTTTGTGAATGTGCAAACTCATGTGTGGGCATGCATATCAGTGCCTTAATGCACACACATAGTTATATATTTGTATATGCATCTATGTATTTTCATGTGTCATAGAAGAAGGTTTCTAGGGGGAGAATATGAAAGTACATCCATATAAGGAGGAATATGGACACATACATCAATGTACATATGCCATTCACTCTAATGGGAATGAGTGACTAGTAAGTATTTATATACGGGGCATGGATTCTTAGATAATTAAAAAAAATTTAGCCACAAGTGAAGTTTAAGTCACAAGTGGAGTAGGAGCAAATGAGTGCATGGGTTGAGAGGGGATTAGAGGTATAGGACGATGAATGGGCTTGGTGTGTGAAGTGGTTAAAAAGAAAGAGCAAAGGGAAGATGTCACGAGGGTACATAAAAGAATAATTCATAGTTGGGAAAGTATACGTGTGTGTGTGTGTGTGTGTGTGTGTGTGTGTGTGTGTGTGTGTGTGTAATTCATAGTTGGGAAGTATACATGTGTGTGTGTGTGTGTATGAAGAATAAGTGTCTATGTGTGTCAGATACATTTACTAAGACCACATGGTGGGAAGTATACATGTGTGTGTGTGTGTGTAAAGAAATAAGTGTGTGTGCATGTGTGTGTGATACATTTACTAAGACCACATGGTGGGGAGTAAGCCCACTATGTGGAACTTACTCCCCACCTATTGATAATAAGTGAATAAAAGTGGATCTGTATGATAAGTGTCAAAATGAAAAAATGATGCCAATAGTAAATGTGTAAACCACTTCTGCAAAATAGATATAAAAGTTAGTAAAAAATAAGTTAGATCACAAAATGACTAGGGATTGTTCATGCTAAAGAATTATCCAATGGATGTGAATTAATTTTATAGTACTAGCCCGACCAAAGGCTAGTTACGAAATCAAAGTGTGTGTTTAGATTAAAAAGTCCCATCAATAATTGAGCCATACGATTAATTCCATCAATTGGATAAAAAGTTTTAAAAAGAAAACATATAAGGAAAAAATGTTTGAGACATCTAAATTGGAAAATGCAACTAGAGTTTGCAAAATTTTTTATCAAAATTATGAATTTTTATTAATATTGAGTTTGGCAAACATAATATTGACAAAAGATGTATGATCCTTAGGCAGTCCAGTTTTCGAGGTCGGGGTCCGCCTTATATGCCACCATCTAAACAAACTAGGTGTTAGAACATCATAGTTACGTTTGGATAGACAAGTAATGCTTGTTCTCCCTGGCTTATTATCGCTTTACCTAGGAATATAGACAACCATATGGATTCTTATATAATTTTAAAAAAAATAGCCACAATTGAAGTTTAAGTCACAAGTGGAGTAAGGAGGGAATGAGTGCATGGGTTGAGAAGGGATTAGAGGAGGTATGGGACGATTAATGGGCTGGTGTGTGGGGTGGTTAAAAAGAAAGTATAAAAGGAAAATTTCATAGGGGTACATAAAAGAATAATTCATAGTTGGGAAAGTATACATGTGTGTGTGTGTGTGTGTGTGTACATGAAGATGGGTCCTAAATTATTTTCCCCTTATGAAATATTAATCTTTCCTTTTGTGAATCAAAGAGCCACTCATATATCAATATTTGTAGGATTTATAGATTAAAGATCCCCTTTTTTTGAACCCAATGCCTAGGACTACATGATTTTTGGACATCCTTAATGACATACATGTACACATAAATATATACATGCATAAGTACATGCATATGTGTGTGTTCATGAATGAGCAAACTCATGTGTGGACATGCACATGAGTGTCTTAATGCACACACATAGGCATACATTTGTATATGCATCTATGTATTTTCATGTGTCATAGAAGAAGGCTACTAAGGGGGAGAACATGAAAGTATATTCATATAATGAGGAATATGGACACATACATCAATGCACATATGTCATTCACTCTAATGGGAATGTGTGACTAGTAAGTATTTATATACGTGGAAGTCACAAAGTGTTCCCTTCTTACAAGGTGCAAAAGTACCGATTCCATCTTCCTTATTTTCTTTTCTTTCCTATGCTGGATTGTGGTATGTGTTCACATATAACTCTGAAATTTCTTTTTTCAAAGCATAAGGCTTTTTGCTTCATTGACGTTTGATGATTCATTTTGAAAAAATTGGTTCATTTGCCTAGCAATACTTATTAAGGATGACTGGTCCTTAAGGAGTTTAAGAAATCAAACCAAGATCGTGGTCTCCTAGTAAGAGGATCAGTGTTGCTTTCCTTTTTTTCCGAGTTTGGGAGCAAATCTCTATAGGTAGCATAGCCAGAAAGTGCAAGAGTGCACTGTCTCAAATTGGGATGCCCTTCGTGGTTTTGCAAGAGGGCAATATATGCTACGGGAAAAGGAAAAGCCCTTGGTAAAATTATTTTTTTGATTCGAGGCCATTTCAGGGCCCATTTTGGTGGTGGAAGTTTTCTACAGGCACTCAAGAAAGTGCCCTGTATTTGTTGTGTGACCACTATTCTGCAAGTCGGTGAAAAGTTATCGTAAAAATTACATGGTATGCTTGTGTGCAGAGATATTGGGAGTGATAGAATCTAATTGTTAGCTATTTTTCACTTTAATTCTATAATTTTCCATCTATAGTCTATATAGATCTTTCCTTTTAAGGACAAGTGAGGAAGTAATAATGAAGGTGCTATACGGGAAGCCATTAGCTTAAAAGTATCAATACATGAATGCACATGATTGATTGGATATATTTTTGCTTATTAACTACTCTTACTATCTCAGAAATATTGATCTACACCCTCTATATGATTTTTACTCTTATTACTATCATGTCATTTTATGTCCTTGAAATATGTTTTCCATAAGAAATACAAAATAAGGCCTATACTATGGTATTTCTTTTTTTTATGTTCAAGCTTAGTGATAAGACAACTCATCTTCTAAAAATGTGGATAATCTATTTAGTGAAACATTATGATTTTTTTACCAAAACAATTACAATGCTAGTGCAAACCCAATGGATGACACTATTTGGTATGACTGCCATATTAAAGGTGTATAGTACATGATATCATGGGTACATTATGGGAACATTAAGTGCTAAATAAGTGTAAAAAAGATTCTTTTTATCTGCTCTTTAGCATTTGGATTCATTATGTCCTTTTTATATGTATTGTGTTCATTTTTAGCTTCTTTAAGTGTTTATGGGTAGTCTTGTAAAAGTTGGAGTAGATTTGCACTCTAGTGATTAAGGCTTTTCTTTGAACCAATGTCGTCCCTATTTGATATTCTACAAAGTACATGCTTCGTCATGTCCGTTGCTAAGGACTAGCCATCTTCATGTCTAGTCCTACAAGTTCTTAGCCTCATTACATTTTGTACTTTATCTAGTACCTACACTTGTAATGACATTTTCTCCCGCTCCTCAATGTAGCTCTCTTTTTATGACACCTAATTTCATGAATTCCCGCATTATGCCCATCACTCTCTAAAACAAATTGCTCGGACCACTATTATAAGCTAGCTTTTGAGAAAGTTTCCTCATGCTTATGGGGGAAAACATCAATGGGATGGTTATGATACTTTTTGAATTGCAGGGCCGGAGTATTGCAATGGCTCTCTCTCTCTCTCTCTCTCTCTCTCTCTCTCTCTCTCTCTCTCTCTCTCTCTCTCTCTCTCTCTCCCCCATTTACTCCTATAGACTCCTTGGTTGGGTGTTAGAGGGTTTATTCTTAAAGCTAGGTTTCATTTAAGAGTCCCTTAATTTTAGGTATTTGTAGGTTTTGTCTTTGGTTTTACATTCCTTCCATGGTTAGGTACATGTCTTACTCTTCTCTTCTTGTTATAAGTACATTTTGGTTGGAATCAAAGAATAATTAAGATTCACAACAACACAAAGCAACTATAGACGCACTTGGTAGATGCGCAAAATAGCGGGCGCGTCTATAGGCATTGCTTTAGTAGAGGAATTACGGGCGCATCTAAAAGCACGTCTAAAAGCTCGTCTATTTGCATGTAAATTGACGCATGTACTTGCGCGTCTAAACTGAGAAAATACGGGCCCATCTAACATCGCGTTTATCAACGCGTCTATTTGCGCGTATATTAGCGCGTTTATTTGCGCGTTTACACTGAGAATCAGACGCGCATTTAGACGCATAGATAGATGCAAACCAGAGAATACAAAAAGTGAGATTTTGGTGTACATCATTGCTTTCCAAACATTGCCCATGATTACCAAAGCACATAATTTTTTGCAAGCCCACATATACAAGAATTAAGTGAGATGAGGAGAATGAGACAATATGTAAAATAGTTTTTCCAATATCAATTATGGGGCTACGGTTCAATCTCATCCTCAATGAGATCCAACCCTCGCCAAACTATCTACTTCAAAATCCAAACAAGTGTTTAGATCTACAAATACATTCAACCCACTACTACTTGTGCCACTCATGTGCTCATTGAAATTAGCATCTCGAATGGTAGGCTCGTCCTCATAGGTAATGGCCTCAATATCTGTATCTCCTATCTCATGATCATCCTCCTCTCTTGTATCACGGTCATCATCACGTCCATGGCCATGATCATCCTCCATACGCTCCATATTAGTAAATGTACTATACATCACTTTGAAACACGGCATAATAGGTATGACATGCCACCATCTATTATTATCCACCATTGGTTGATAGACAACCTAATTCAAACACAAATACAATCATGTTATTTTTCTTGCATCAAATATTTAAAAGTGAGTATTTTTATATGTGTGCACAATACCTGTTCACATTGTTGCGGTAGTACTAGTGTGTCCTTCCTACTTTGCCAAAACTTTGTGGAGTCAATAGTTACAAGGCCACTTGCATGGCGTTTGATTGTTGCATTAGGGCCTCTTTCCACCACGTCCTTAAACCACTTTACATCCAAAACATACACAAAGAAGCGTCGAAAGTCAAGCATAATAATATCTTGGATTATGCCACAATAATCATCCATGGCTCCATTGGCTCCCTCAAAGCTAGCAATGACGCCGCAATCTTGTGTGTTTCTCTTATCATCAATCCGTTGTGTTCGAAAATGCTTGCCCTCACACCATATAGCATTGAACATAGTGCACTACACCAAGAAAAAATCAACTAAATAAGCAATCTAAATTATTAAAAGCTCCTAACTTATGCATAACATTCTATATAACGACCTTGCTCATGCATCCCCTAGCATACTCCCATTCTTCCATTGTGATATGCATCCCCTCATCTTTCTCTGCTTTCTCCATTTCATCAAGTAGCCAATTCACATGAATATCCTTTGGAAGCACTCTTAAATACTGAGGGTATGGCACATGATCCATGGTGTGTACGAAAGAGGGCCCTTTCTTCTTGTCTTCTTGCCTTTGCATCCTCGTATCTTGTCACCCATCTTTTCATCACATCACTATTAAGCACGCAAAAGAGATTGATACTATTATGCAACTCCGTGTCTATTACTTTGTTGCGTCCTTTCCCTTGAGGCACAATAGAGGTCATCCTTAGGTCTTCATCATCTCTCCATAGTCGTGGGAGAGAGCTATCCACATCAACAAGAAACTCAAAAATATATACAAGTGACTCTTGTACCAACCAACCCTCGGCCATGCTACCTTCGGGTCTTGCATTTTGTCTCACGAAGCCCTTCAAGGTCTTCATGAAGCACTCCAGGAAGAACAACCATCGTGCATGTATAGTACCACATATAGCAATCTCATCCACCAAATGCACTATGAGATGTAGTTGGCTTGTGAGAATAGAATGTGGAAATGTCTCCTCCACTAAACAAACCGCCTCCACTGACATAACTCGAGCATTCTCAAGCGTGGTGGGATCTATTTCCTTTGAGCTCACATACCTAGAAATGAAAAAGTACAGCATATTAGCAATATGCATTTAAACTTGCACGGAGCATTGATACGCATCATATTTTGTATCATGTAAAGTACCTCACAAGCTCGCCCATCTTGTAAATACAATCATTCACGTCCTTCGATGCACTACGTGAAATGCTAGTAGGTAGTATGAACTGAACCCACGAGGAGGTGGTTGATTAGTTGCTTATAACTATTCACTCACAAATTAGAAAGGAAAAAGATATTATGCACATAAAATACTTACTTGGAGCATCTTGTGCCAATCATGAGATTTCAAGCCATATAATTGCTCTACACCTCTTTTCTTGCTCTTTGTAAAGGCTCCCTTCAAACACCTCATGCATCTAGTGGGAGTATGAATTGTAGTAATAGTGTGCTTCACCATCGCCATCTCTAGCTTTGATAATATCCACGGTGCACAAGGTAAAAAAACACGCCCATTTGGTCTCTCTTGTGGCCAAGCTTCATGCATCCTCCCTGTGGTACGTAAATCCTCCCTTATGCCTGCGGAATCTTGTGTCCCATTCAAATGCTCCCAAATGGTAGATGCCACATTCTTGAAGATATGCATGGGATCAAGCAGGTGATTGATCTTGAGGTGGGACCAATATGGTAAACGATAAAAGATGGAGTATCTAAACAAAATAAAGTGTTAGCGGGCAATCTTTATTTCCAGCCAATATAGCACACAATAGTTACAAACCCTTACCGGCTCATGCCAAGTGGTGGAGGAGTCGTGGAACCATCCCAAATTCTCATCCAATCTCCCGCGGTGAGTGATTGTGGGAGGACTTCATTCCAAGGGGCAACATATCTAGGATGATCAGGTGGGAGAAATCAATGGTGATTCTCATAGATGACCTTATTCAATGTGTCTACCGTGAGGCAACTAGCAAAGGACCACAAACAGGACATGCATGGTAACCCGATGTAGTGAGACCTAAACAATAGATGCAATTAAGAGTGGAAGGTGGGTTTAGGGTGCCACATCCTTTGCCTATTCATAATTAGAAATGCAATGCTTACCTGAACACTCGCCATAGCCTGGGAAGTCATGCATCATCCACATCAAGACTGCTTTGCAGTTGAAGTCTCATGACGAGGGAGGCCTGCTCACATCATGCACCTCGATACCTCTCCAAAGTATCTCTAGCTCGTCAATCAAAGGCTCCAAATAAACATCAGGGTTTTTGACTTTATGTTTCCCTAGAATTAGAAGGGACAGCATAGCATGTCCTTTCTTAATAGCCATAGAGGGTGGAAGATTTAATTCACCAATACCACTGGCCATACACTGTAAGACATGCTTTTGAGACCAAATGGGTTCACACCGTCCATACCCAATCCAAGTCTCAAGCTCCTAGGTTCTTCCTTGAAGCTTGGCCATGTGTCTTCAATATGCTTCCACACAGGAGAGTCCGCGGGAGTTCTCCACTTGCCATCGGTTGATCGATGGGAGGAATGCCATGACATGAGCTCTACAATAGATTTGCACTTGAACATATGTTGGATGCGAGGGATTATGGGAAAATGTCACAATACCTTACGAGGCACGTCCAAGGTTTTGAGATCTACTCTATATCTTGCCTCTCCACAAGTAGGACACTCTCTTGCATCCTTATGTAGTCCAAGAAACAAAACGCAATCGTTGACACATGCATGGATGCGCTTGTAATCTAATCCTCCAAGAGAGGTCACATGTTGCCTTGCCATATCTCTTGAGGTCGGTAGTTTATTCTCCCTTGGAAGCATTTTACACAGTAGCTTGCATGTGAAGACCATAAATGAGGAAAAGCATTCGAGTAATTAACCCACTAGCATAATTCACCATGTTTGCAAAATAGACTTTAAAGCTTACTTGAGTGATGCATTCAAACTTCCATTGCTCCATCCATAGATGGTTTGCAAGTTAAGTAACTCAAGGGAGGCACGTAGAACAAAGAATGTGCACTCCTCAAACAGTGGAGTCAATGCTACAGTAAAAAGATCATCCTGCTCCATGCTATCATCCCTCCCTTGATGGACATATAAATCTCGCACCATATCATCAAACACCTCCTCCTCCACGGCTTCATGAGGTAATGGCGGAGGGCTACTATCACCATCACTCCATGCATCCGTTGAAGATCCCACCTCATATCGCCGATGCTTCGCCTCCTCACGGCGAGCATAGGGCAACATATAAAGATGTGGCACTGCATCCTGTATCAAATTAAAACGGGATCATAACTCAAACATATGAACACCCATAGGTATCTCAATCAACCTTAACTTACAAACCCTTACCCTGTTTACAGTCACATCCCATTCTTCATACTTTGAGATATGATTGAGTGTAATCCTACCTGCACGATACATGTTTCCTCGACATCGATCACACAAACATTTGATTTTTTGCTCCAACCACATTTCGCGATGGTGGATACGGAGGGTTTCATCCTCACTGGAGCTACTTATTGAAGATGAAGACATCCTACAAACAAACAACCCACCAAATTTGCTTTCTTCAAATGTTTAATTTAAACTCTCTGGTGCATCTAAAGGCGCGTCTAAAAGTGCGTCTACAATCGCGTCTAAAGGCACGTCTACTCTGTGTATTTAGACGTGCCTATAGACGTGCTATTAGACGCGATTATAAACGCGGCTTTTAAACCTGCTTTTAGCGTGCTCGCTTTGCTTTTCTTCACATTACTTATACTTCGCGCGGCTTGCTTCCTTCCTCATTAGCAGATTCATAGTTTCGACGCTTAAGAGGAAGGCTCCCATACTTACTTCCAAGCTTACACTTAAGAGGAAGGCACCCACACTTACTTCTAAGCTTAAAGGAGAGGAGGAAGAACAAGGAGGAGAAGCAACTTTGAAAAAGAAGAAGAACCTTCCATACCTCTATCCAAGTAAGTCCTTTTGTAGTTGATCTTGTTTGGAAGTTTGCTCTCTTTAGATTTGTACTTTCTCGTATCCAAGAAGCGCATGATCTAGGTATCAATGTCACGTTTGTGTGTCGGGTGCAATGTCCTTTTCTACTTTTTAGAAATCTCGTCTGTCGGAGCGTGTGTATAGGTGCGTCTCAGAGTGCATCTATAGGCACGTCTAAACACGCGTCTATCTGTTAGACGCTCTATTAGACACTCTATTAGACGCATCTATAGACGCGCTAGTCAGATGCATCTATAGACGCGATCCGACTAGTAAGCCTCTCTTCCCTTCCCCTTTCTTCTATAGATGCGTCTATAGACGTGATCCGACAGTAAGCCTCTCTTCCCTTCCCCTTTCTTCTCAACTCATCAGTAATAGATTTTTTTCCTTTTTTCCAGTTCACCAGGAAGCGCTTCCAGCTCACCTGATCCCCGGGAATCTATTTGGAAGGACTTATATAACCTTTTAGGGCACCCTCCTAGTCCTGCGAAGTTATATGGGTATATGACAAGTACTCTAAACACTCCCCAGGAGTCGGCACTACAAACTCCAAACCACCCCACACCACTTGAGATCACCCCAGCGGAGTCAACACAGCCGTCTTATGCCCCTTACCGTCTAATGCCCCTTCCCCCATGCCGTCTTATGTCCCTTCTACCATCCCGTCTTATGCCCCTTCCCCCATGCCATCAGGAGGTCCTTCTGTCTCGCAGAGCCGTCGACGTACTCCTGTGCCGTTGACACTCGGTTCTCTAGCTACGAGTGGTCAGTGTAGTCCCGTGTAGTCTCCAGCTACGAGTGGCCAGCGTACGAGCTCGACACGACACGGTAGCAGGCGTAGTAGCAGGGAGAGCGGTGGGGGATGCATGGCACAGTGCTTTGGGAGGGGTGGCAATGGGGATGATGATGATTTAGATGATTTAGACGTGCCTCCAGGTGATGGTACGATTTATTATGACATCACTCAGACAGGAGGCATCTTGATGGATGTGCGGGGGAAGGACATCATGGCCTTCATGCGCTCTATAATTGCTAACAATTATAGAGATTGCTTTATCCACTACAAAGACCAGCCAAAGAGGTTAGCTGATGAGACCCTCGCTGCTGTTCGCTCTAGGTATCCTAACCCCCCCAATCGCCAGTTCACAGATAAATGGGCCAAGTCAAAGATTGTTATGATACTTGGCAATGAAAGATCTTCGCTTAAGAGGCAGGCACTAGCGGAGCTTGCCAGGCTTGAGGCAGGTCAACCACCAAGGGGCCTGCCCCACACTGCTCACAAGCATGAGTGGAAGAAGGCAATGAAGTCAGCGAGGGAGGACCCCAGTCTGTAGCACGTGGAGGCACGGAGGATCCAGATGGAGGAATATGGAAGCGTGCATTTTGGAGCAGGGGGTGTTGAATCATTGGAGGCCCAATTTGTAAGTATCGATCTCAAATTATATTGCTTATGGAAAGTCCTTCATTATAATCTGTAGCAATGGTCTTACAAAGCAGGCTCTTCAATCACCAAATCCCATGGGCCGGTTGGCCAAATGGTTGGTAGTTTTACAAGAATATGAATTTTCTTTCAAAATTGTAAAAGGGGGTTGTTCCAACTTAAAGAATGCTTTGATTGTTTTAAAGGAGTGTCTCGATGTAACCCTTGTAGCGGCCATAGAAGTTGGGGATCCATGGTATGGTGGTATCTATAGGTTTCTGGCCACTTTCTCCTTTCCTCTAGAAAGTACTAGCTATGAGAGAAAGAAAATCCATAGAGATAGTAGGCACTACACTCTCTTTGATGGGGTGTTATACCGTCAAGGTCCTCAATGTCACTATCATGTGTGACTGCATTGATCTCCTCGATCTTCACTTTTCCTTTGTCCTCCCTTGGACTCTCTTCCTTTTGATTTGCACCCCAATTTGCATTCTTTTTCTTATCCTTTTGCTCTCTTTTCAGCTTGTAGCAATCCTTTTTCATATGGCCCTTCTTGCCACAGTGGTAACACTCAATGTTCCGTGCCCTAGATTTGCTACGAGACTTCCCTCTTTCTTGGGAGTTCCCCCTGAACTGTGATCTGCCCCTTTGCACATTTAAGGCTGCATCCTGCTTGTTGCCATCCATAGACTTCCATCTAATCTCCTCGGCCAACAAGCTACCCACAACATCATCAAATTTCAGTACTCCACAGGTGCAGAGTTACTGACAGCTGTACGGAAGGTATCCCATGAGGATGGCAATGAACATAAGAGAAATATTGCCTTAGTCTCCGCATCAAAATTCATCTTCTGAGCCTGAAGCTGGCTAAAAATAATATTGAATTCATTCAAGTGAGAAGCAATGGAGACCCCTTCCTTCATCTGCAGCTCAAACAACCTCTTCATGAGGTAAACTTTATTAGAGGCAGTTTCCTTCTCATAAGTGGCACACAGTTTCTTCCACAAATCTTCCGTAGTCTGCTCATTTACTATTGTGAAATAAACTGACTCTGCAAGATGAAGTCTAATAGTAGACTTTGCTAATGCATCCAACTCATTCCAATCATCCTCAGACATATTTGCAGGCTTAGCTTCAATCCCTGCCAAGGGTTTAATCTGCTTCTTTTGAATAAGCACATCCCTTATTTGTTCTTTCCACAAAGAAAAGTTTGTCCCATCAAACTTTTTAATGCTAAAAAACTCCTTTTTAGACATGGAAGAGGATGCCATGATGCAAATGAAACAAAATCCCAAATGCTAGTGCATACAAGAGAGAATCACACCAAATACTAGGTGCACCCAAATGTGTATGCCACAATAGAGTGAAATATCACCAAAACTCAAAGCTCAAAGCATCTGACTCATGTGCATATACTATGCATCCATATGAGCAAATCTGGCCCAAAAGAAAATGCCAATAAGTGCCAAATGACTCAAGCATAAACACCGTCCACTGGCATATGCATCAATAATATCTCATCCAAGAGAGCATAGCACTATGAGTGCATCACCTGCAATGTGTCAAAGCTGTCCCTCAGCATAAAATAGCATCCATGTGCAAAGCGTCCATAAAAATAGCATCCCATAAGGCAATTTGGGCCTATCAGCGCATCCAATAAGGACCACAATGCATCCAAATGGCCTATAAATTATCCACTACAGCCCAATGCATACCACGAATGAGCGCACACTGCAACCAGAGTGATCTGCATAAGGTATGCTCAAGAAATCATAGTTCCACGGTAATGACCGCTACTGAAAATAGAACCTGAGATGCCTCAAAACATGGGCGCCATTGTATAATCGGACTCAGCAAGAAAATCTGCAAATATCTCTCTTCTGCCAGAACTCCAAAATCCCAACCGATGAGTGAGAAATGGGAGTCAACACTTATCCACTACCATGTGGCATAAATCTAAGGTTTCAAAACCTTAGTATGAAAAATGCATAACAGAGAGACGAAATCGAATACACAGAGATCTATAACTCTGGAAATCCTCCACCGAATCATGCAAGAACTGATAGGTAGGGGTTTTTAGGCATCCGGAATGCAATGGGACAGATGGTTTTGGAAACCGTGGTCTCAATCACTGGGTCCAACACACGGACTAAAAAACGTTTTTGGAAACAGAGCTGTTTGTAAACTCCACCGGAGTGTGAATGATGAGCAACATAGAAGTTTTAGGACCTCCTGAGTCCATCGAAACTGACAGATCTGCAAATGGTTGCTCCAAACTTGAGTTCCAACACCCAAGCAAAAAACGCAAGAACTGACACAGTGAGTCAGAAATCCAATGAAATGACCCTAGATTCAAGAATAAAGGTGTTTCCAAGGTCCTGAAGTGAAGTGGACACCAAAAGCAAGCAATAGTTGCCTCTACAAGTCAATACAGAGTCTCTATCATCGAACGGAATAGGGAAAAGCTCAAAAAATGACTTTTTTCTTTGAAAACTCTTAACAGGCTCTCAAAACCACTTCGCAAAGCCAAAGTGACTTTTCCAAAGGTTCCTCCAAGGTCTCTGCACACTCGGATGCAAGTAAAGTCACCCACAAAGCTTCCCACAGAGCTTCTCCTTCTTCCCACAGAGCTACTGAGCCTCAAGCATTCACGCACGCTCAGCTAGATCACCCGGGCTCTGATACCAGTTGAGAGTGCTCTCAACAGAAGCAAGAACGGAAGAAGGAGAGAGACAGAGACAGAGAGCCACACAAGTTTTGGTGGGTGCAGAACCACCCTAATCTTCTTTTTCATTCATTTATATATGTTTTTGAGTATTGTACATAATCGGGGTTAAGGCACAGTGACCTTTAACCCCCACACCAATAGCCTGCATGCTACCACCCTATGCATGTTTTTTGCTTTGGGATGTTTATGCATGTAAAATCACTATGCAAAGAATGCCATTTGCCATTGCCTAAGTCATGGACAGATCAAATGTGCCTGCCTACTACTACAGCTATCTACGACGAGAAAGTAGATGCTACAACTCAATTTTCCATTTGGTCAAAAGATGCAAAAGACAAGGAGATCAAATTGAAGAAGGCGAAGATCGAGCCTAACTATGAGGAAAAGGAGCTTGAAGGGAGGAACCATCCCCCTTCAAGAAAGGAGGGATGTGCACAATTTTCGAGCAAAAACCTACGAGCAGAAAAGTCTGAGTGATAGTTTTTGACACCAACCATGCTTGTATATTTCTCAAAGGAATATACAATTATTTCTTAATTTCTCATTCATGGAACCACATACTTACTTATTTTTCATTATAACCCTCATTTTAGAGAACATCATCTATATATGAACAAATAGTGAACACTTTAGAAACTCCTATAAATACCTCCCTACCATAATGTCTTTTGAGTATTATGGTAATTCAATCAATTTAAAAGACTTTCCCTAATCTTTAGCAATACCATATTTGAAGCTCTCATATTCCTTGGATAAGTAGGAAAAAGATATTGGAAACCTCATACTTGAAGCCATTATAATCGATCATAAATTAATCTCTAATACATTATCAAATATGGGAAGGCAAGATAGGGATTTTAAAAATATTCCCAATTCTCTAAACCTAAGTACTTTTAAGGAAATGTGGTCTCTACTGAACTCCCCCGGGGGATTCATAGGGGGAAACTTATGATATCACGTGAGTGTACAATAGGGGGTTTTTTTGAAATGAGGCATAAGCTTATACATTAGGGGTGGGGGCCCTTTTTATGTTTTCCCAATATTGAATTTAAGTTAGGGGGGCCATACCACATTAAAGAGGGCAGGACATAGTATAGGCTACCTTAGGTAACTAGTCCAAACAAGTTTGGCTTTAAATAGTCATAGGGAAAGTAATCTAAATTTTCTTATTGTGTGATCTAAATTCTTGAGAAAGAACGTAGATTCAAGGAAAGGGGAAGACATAATAGAATTTTGGTGGTCTCTTATTTAAGCTTAAATAGGGGTGTTTTATCATCCTACGTGGATCTTAAATAGGGGGTTTTCTTGAAGTTCATGCACGCATGTGACGTCCCCCTTTAATGAAGCCTGTGAATCCCCTGGGTGAACTCCTTTCTACCATAATATGAATTATGGAGAAGTTGTAACTCTCATATACATCTTGAAATTTTTTATTTTTCTCTTTTATAACTACAAAAAGTATAATTTCAAGCCTACCATTGCATAGATCATTAAATTTTGAACATTTTTCCTTTTTACAACTCCTCAATCTGAGCTAAGGAGCAAAAGTTATGACCCCTTCTGCATAGGCTCTCCAAGGGTATTTCGCCAGTGGAATAGGGTTGGGGCAAGCTCTTCAAACCATATTCCTCTAGCAAAATACACTTAGAGGGTCTATTAAAAAGGTACTATTTATTTTTCTTAGGTCATCTCGAGGAACAGTAAAGAGGATATTTGCTCAAAATTTCATGATCCAAGCAATGGTGAAAGGAAAAGAAAGGATTTTTGAAAGTCATAAAATAAGTCACCACTTGGACATTATATATGTATATTATATAAAGGTATATTTATATCTATATCTATTTATCAATGTTTCATATTTACTTACATATTCCTTGAAATAATTTGGAATTTTTTACTCCCCAAAAATGACTTGAGCCTATATATTTTGGCCCCTCCTACCTTTTGTCCGCTTGTCGCTCGGGGGTTTTTGCTCGGAAAATGGAAACCCCAGGAAAGGAGCAAGAAGGGTTGAGCCTGCAACCCAGAAGCTCAAATCAAGGAAAGAGGAAGCAGCATGAAGGGAGGGGTCGGGCCCCTAAAGGAAGAAACCAACCCCATTCTGAAAAGGAGTAAAGAGGGTTGAGCCTGCAATCAGGGAGCTCAACAAGGCAGCCTACTCAAAGCAATGTGGAACTAGCCCCTTGAAGGAAAAGAGTCCTTGAGATGTAATCTGAAGAAAAGGAGTCTTTGAGATGTAACCTCTGTGTAATCTATTGAATTGTTAATTTTCTCTTTGGAGTCTTAGTGGGCAATGTTGTCTCAGCTATGTGACTAGATAGTGTCCTTTGACATGCCAAGGACCATAATGTGAGAAAAATATTTTGATTTGACAACTAATGTGAGACGAAAGATTTCAATTAGACAACTAATGTGAGATCAAAAGATTTCGATTAGTTAACTAATGTGAGATGAAAGATTTTGATCAGTCAACTAATGTGAGATGAAAGATTTCGATTAGATAACTAATGTGAGATAAAAGATTTCGATTAGACAACTAACATGAGATTGAAGAATGAGAAGGTAGGGCTCAATGAACTCTCTTCTTATTTTTGTGCATTGCAGACACAACTAAGAGCCCATTATGAAATCTAGCCCCAAAACTCTATACACTGATCCACCTATTGCGAATCTATGGCATACCCAAAAGACTTCAGAATGCTTTTGTTCTATCTGAAAACAATGTTAGATGACCTCCTCATAGAAATAGACTTGGAGAAGGAGTAAAATAGCTACAAGGAGGGCATGCTTTGGTGGTGGGTATATTACTTGGAGTCGGCACAGACAATGAATATTAATTTCCCTGGCTATCATTTTTCCTACTCCTTTAAGGTACTTGTCAAGCTCATGATGTAGGTTTCTTTTGTCAAGACATGATGGAGGCACAAAGATGTATAGAGCACAAAGACTAGGATAAAGAGGACCCCCAATGAAAGGAGGAGTTACTATGGGTGTACAAGTTAGTAGAGTCAAGCAAGTAGTGTGTAATCTAAGTGTGTGAAGAGTTTTGCCATTGTGAATCAGACTGGCCTAAAGAGCTGGGAGATGCTTGCTATAGAGAGGCTCGTATAAGATAGTTGGGAGTTTGGAATTTTCTTGAGCAACAAAATGTTGTTGTATTTTGTAAAAGTAAAATCTTGCAGACATTTCTTGGACTTGTGGACTTTCTCATGGTGCTTGTAATACCTGATTTTGTGTCGACCTGCTTCCATGTTAGTACTTAAATGTTTTAAGTAGACCGGTGGTTGAAATCTAATAGAGTTAAAGATAACCAGTCTAAAGGGGACTATTTTAGTATAGCACTATGCAACAAATTGTAGGATAGCATGGTAGTAGTGCAAGATAAGTGATTGCCAGTGTGGTGGTTAGTTGCACTAGGATATTAATAGCCACCAACATGGTGGTTTGCTTCTATTATTACAAGATGAATGGATTTGTGGATGTGTGGATTCGTTATGGGAAACCAGCATGGTGCTTGTTGGGATATACTAAAAACAAGCATGGGATTTATTGTTTGTGATTCATAAAAGCAATTTAATAAAACCAGTGCGGTGGTTGTTGGGATATACTAAAAACAAGCATGGGATTTAATGTTTGGGATTTACAAAAACAATTTAATAAAACCAACACAATGGTTGTTTGGGATATACTAAAAAGAAGCATAGTCTCAAATACATTTTCCATTTTCTAGGACAATGAGATTACATTTTCTTAGTACTATCTCTGTCGTCCCCATCCAATACTCCAAGACACCCCAAGATGTGCTCATGCATGCTAAATCCAATTTGAAGACACTCTTGTCCTTCTTTTGTTGTGGCACAAGTTCCATCTAGAACTTAATAGCTTTTACTAGATGAGAGTACACAAATGTTTGTGGACTCTTATGTAGCAGTTTGTAATTGTGGCCTCTCTTGGATGTTTTTTTATACCAAAAATCTCCGACTACGACATCCCAATTCTCATAGGTTGTTCCCCAATTATCCTTAAATGTTTCCTTAGCCTGGTTCTTAGGTTTTGTGCACTGCAACATAAAGTATGGGTCAAGTGTAAAGTTATTCCCCCTCTTCTAGACAGTAAGTGAGGTCATCAAAACTCTCCCCAAACTGTGGCGAGTTGTTTGTCTCTCCATTGTTTGTCACTCCATCTGAATGTAGAGGAAAAACTTGAACTCGCTCCCATGTCTTCATAGTTGCGATGTTCTCACAATCGTCATGATCCCCTATGATGCACGCACTGTAGAAATAAGAAAGTTTTCTTGTTTTAATAAGTTGGTTGTTTAAAAAGCCCCATATGTTGTGCAGACCACGAACTCCTTTAATTTTCTTGCAATCATGTTGGCTTCTCCTTTGCACTTCATCCACTTTCACTTCATGGAACACTCTACGTACTATAGTATTCTTAAGGCTTTGTTTACAATATGTTGAATGCATGCCTGTGGAGAGGTTGGTTGTAAGCCATGTTATAGCATCATTGAGTTTTTCTTGAGGGCATGCTAATTGGTGTTTAGAACCAGCACGGTAGTCGGTGCAAAAAAAGATTGTGTTGCACAGTGAGACAGATGGCAAAGGTGTACAATGTGACAGATGGCAAGGCAAAGGCTATGTGATGTAACAGAGCAACAGTCTCTGTGCTCATGAGTGAATGCATATAGTGCCATGTGTTGAGCTTTACACTATTGACCATGATAAGATTTTGTCTCATAATTATGCCAGTGCGGCAATCATGATGTCAAAAAAACTTTCCAGTGAGAGCGTAGGTCCACGCAAAATTCAAAATCTCACCCACCAATGCGTCGCGTCACAGTCCCAAAATGGCCTCGAAAATAGATTCGCGATTGGCTACACCCAGCAAACATTGACCCAGTTGGAAAAGTCAAGTTCAATGATAAGATCTAATATTCTATAAATCTTTTAACTGTTCATGCATGTCTGTGTAATGGATAATGCATTCATGGATTAGAATCACCCCTTTTTTTCCACATCTATGTTTGGTTCTTGTTTCAAGTTTTTTTTAAAAGAAAATTATTAATTTTATTGTTTCCCCCCCTTCAATTTAGGTTCTTATTCCCAGTTTTCTTTCTTTTTTACAATCTAATTGTTTCATCTTTTTCCATTTGGCCCCCCTTTTCTTTACCTCTTTAGAACTTTAACTATACTTTTAGAACTTTATAGCTTTTTTATCTCTGTCCTAACTAGTCCCTAGTCAAATTTATCCCTATCCCTAATAATTTCATAAGAATTAACCCCCCTTTTCACACACACACACTTTCCTTCTCTCATTTTCCCTCCCTCCCCCCTCCCTCACTTAGGTGGCTTAATGGATGTTTTTTCACTATGTGAGATACATTTTTTCTCCCTGTTAGATTTTGGTTTTCTGACCTAACTCATCTGGCTTGTTTCACTTACCTTCGTCACACTAATTGGCCCCTCTATAAAATACTAGTAATAATAGATGCACATTTTCATTATTATGTATTATTCACATTCTTTAGTTGCACAATTTACCCATAAACTTTTTCTATTTCGAAAGACTTAGTTACTTTAATTTACATCAATTATTTTTAACTAGTGGCTTATTTGCCCTTTCCCTATTTTTACCTTGAACTTCATGCCCACATACCTTGCAAGAGGAGTTTCACATGTACCACTTTGCACATGGCTACTTATGCACTCACACACACAAACTGTTGGGAATCAAACTCTTAGTTATTGTTCCTGTTGTGTGAGTAGGTGAATAAGGTTAGTCACACTGACTTAACCATAGTTAGTTCTTATCTACTATGTATGGGTGTTGACCTTAGTAGTGTTCAATTGTATTGATGGAAAATTTCCTAATTGGAAAAGAGTATTGGGATCTCATTACTGGTGATGAGGCAAAGCCTGACATGCCTGTCAAGAATCCTACTCAGGATCAAATCAAGAGCCACAAGGCTTAGCTAAAGAGAGCACGGAAGGTGCTACACTCACTTTCTCTTTGTATTTCGGATGCCATTGTCATGAGATTATGAGTTGCACATCCCCCAAGAATGCCTAGGATATCTTGATGAGGTATTATGGCACCACAACAAGTGCTAAAAAGATATAGTTGAAACAAAAATTTAACAATATGTCAAGAAGGGGGAGAACGATACAGGAATATGTGACTGATATCAAAACTATAGCTGATCAATTGGCCTCTATTGATGCTCCTGTGGATGATGATGACATGGTTGCAGTCACTCTGAATGGACTTGGTTCCGAATAGAAGTCATTTGACACTTCTATTTCTGTGAGACAGAATATGCCGGATTTCAATGAGTTGGTTGCTCTTTTGATCCATGAGGAAGTGAAGCTTGGGTTGAATACCAATGGCAGTAGCTCAAGGAATAGTGATGCAGTGTTGTACTCTGATCAGAGAGGCTATGGTGGATGACACAAAGGTCCATTTTGTGGTAGAGGTGATGGTAGGCATGTCCCTAAAACCCCTAGTTAGTCATCTCAGAGAGGAGGTGGAGACTTTAGAGGTAGGGGGAGAGGTGCTTCTCATGGTAGAGGTACTTGGCAGCAACCGCAACAAACAGTGCACAATCCTAATAGTGATAAGACATGTCATTACTATGGCAAGGTTGGCCATATTGCCAGAGACTATTTCAAGAAGCAAGCAAATCAAAGAGGAAAGGCAAATTAGCATGGTCATTTTGCCTCTTCTAGTCATGCGCATGAGACATCCTCAAATCAGCTATTTGCTATGATGCATGTGCAGGATCATAAGCCTACTAATGGTGGCTTGGATGATATATGGTATATTGATTCAGGACCATCTAATCACATGACACCACATGGAGAGTGGTTTGATGAGATGACTCCTAGTGTGCATGGTTATGTTTACATAGGAGATGATACATAGCATGACATTACACATAAGGGTGTTGTGCCTCTGGTGATGCATGATGGTCATACCAAGAAGCTACATGAAGTGTTGCATGTGCCTTTGATCACCAAGAACTTGTTGTCTGTGTTGGGATATCTCAAGCTGTATGCCTCAGGCACACCTTATGTTTCTATGTGTGAGTGCTAGAGGCACAGTTAGGTGCCCACAAGCACAGTTAGGTGGTGGAAGAGCCACATAGGATGATTGAGAGAATCTAGGAGCAGATTGAGGAGATGATTGTGGAGCTCTGAGGTCATCAGTGATGTCAGTGAGCTTGTATGAGGTGCCTACTTAAGGACCTCACTCTTCTTCATTCCATAAGCAAGTATTCTGAGTTTGTGTCCACTCTTTGCTTTCCTTTCAGCTTTCCAACATGATATCAGAGCCATTTGATCCCCCTTGAGCCCATTTCTGCCGCATCATCTTCTTCTTCTCCATTTTCCTCTTTCTTCCCAAAATCTTTGAGAGCTTGGTTCTCCACCTACAAACGACCATTTCCCAAACCCTCTGAGCTGGAAACTCCTCTAGTATGGGCAAACTTCCACCTGCAAGCAATTGAAGAAAAAACGTCTGTGGTGGCTGCCATTCTCCAAAGAGCGAATTTCTTCTGTTGCTCAATACTCCTTGCCTGCTCCACCATTTCCTGAGCCCTCTTAGGAGTAGATGGGCGACCTTAAGACGAAGATTTTGAGCCATTTTTCAGGTCATTTGGTTTAGTAACGAGGGAGAAATCGTCAAAACTCGGTTTCAGTCTGTAGCAACTCTCCCGAGCAAAAGTGCGCACCATTTCGTCCAACCTCTGTGCTGGACCTTCTCTGGTATATGAGCTTTCTTTTGCTTTAGAAAGCTCTCTTTTCCTTGCTTTGAAGAGTGAGCTACAAGCCCTCCAAGTTTAGCTTTTCATTTTTGACAGTTTTGGACAAGTTTTTGAAGATGATGCTACATAAAATGCTACTCTAGCATTTCTGGTTTTTTTGAAACTTTCAATAACTTCAGTACAAGGCTTCAGTTTTGTTTTGAATTGCTAGACCTGGTTTTGATTGGAAAGTATTCATTTTAGCCTCTTCTATGAAAAATGTAAGAAGAAGCATCATTGATTGAAATTTGGTCACAAGACTTTGCTACATTATAGGCTTATATTTTGAAGCATTTCAGTTGTTATTCTAAGCCCTGTAAGAGAGAAGACACTGCCCAATACCTGGGTTAGACCATCTCATGGCTTGCTTATGCAAAATATGTGAAAAGCCAAAACATAAAGCAATGTCTTGTTATGCTACAAAGGATGAAAATGCCAATCTGACTTTCTTGTTGAAGATTGCCAAAACAATGGTTGCCAAAAAGGAAGCAACTTCAAAGACAAAAAATGCAAATCTACTTTCAGTTGATGAGCCTCCACAAGATGAGGCATCCTTTGAAGATTATGCATTTTAAATCATCTCTATGTATGCTCCAGATCTCTCTTTTTATGTCAAGGTACTCAGCCTGGATAGTCTTCCAAAATGAATGAAATAAATTATTGTGTTTTGTGTGTTTTGTAAACACCTCTGGTCACCTTATGATGTAGGCCATGTGTATGTTTTGCTCCATGGTACCTCCTGCAGACATTGTGTGCATGTACATGCAGGGGAGATAACCATTGGAAGGTCTTTCTGTATCCCTTTTTTGTTTACCTTACACCCAAGGAAACCCTTGCTAGCATGAGAACCTAGCCATAGATTTATCCTTGACCACCATGAGATGGCATGAGAAACTATGAGACTAGATGTATTTTTGACATAGCCTGAGGCATTTCCTTGAGGGGGGGTTTGTTGGGATATCTCAAGGTGTATGCCTCAGGCACACCTTATGTTTCTATGTGTGAGTGCTAGTAGAGGCACAGTTAGGTGCCCACAAGCACAGTTAGGTGGTGGAAGAGCCACATAGGATGATTGAGAGAATCTAGGAGCAGATTGAGGAGATGATTGTGGAGCTCTGAGGTCATCAGTGATGTCAGTGAGCTTGTATGAGGTGCCTACTTAAGGACCTCACTCTTCTTCATTCCATAAGCAAGTATTCTGAGTTTGTGTCCACTCTTTGCTTTCCTTTCAGCTTTCCAACAGTCTGTTGGACAAATGGCTGAGCAGAACTTACAAGTCCAGTTTAATAAGGATGGATGCTTCATTGAGGAGTTTGGTAATGGCTACAAGGTGATTGCGATAGGGCAAATGCAAGGAAGAATGTTTACTTTAGATGCAGGCATGCCAAAACTAAAGGCTGCCATGTTTACCCATGGTACGGGTGTTGTCTTTGATTTGGAAATTTGGCACAAACGCATTGGTCATATTAATATTTAGAAGCTGAAAAATATGCAGCATAAAGGCATTGTTGTTGGCCTACCAAAGTTTAAGTATAATGCTTTAGAGCATGTTTGTCCTGCATGCCAGTTTGGAAAGCCATTCACTAAGCATCTGCAAGAGAGTAGTAGACCTTTGCAGTTGATTCACTCTAATGTGTGGGGTCCAGCTTAGACTACCTCGATGGGAGGTTCATCATATTATGTCTCATTTATTAATGATTTCAGTCGGTATACATGGCTGTATTTTTTGAAACATAAGGATGAGGTCCTACTTGCCTTCAAGCATTTCAAGCAACATGTTGAAAAGGAGTTTGGGTCATATATCACATGCTTGAGATCATATAATGGAGGTGAATATCTGTCAAATGAATTTGATGACTTCTTGGCCTATCATGGGATTAGATGGGAGCTTACATACCCATATATACCACAATAGAATGGAGTGGCTGAACATAAGAATGGGGTGATTGGTTCATGTGGTAGAGCTGTGTTAAATGAAAAGAACTTACCTGATTACTATTGGGCAAAAGCACTTGCAACTGTAGTGTATGTGCCGAATCGCACTCCTACTGCTAGCATTCATATGCTCACACCATATGAGAAATTGTATCGACAGAAGCCTGATATCAATCATTTAAAAGTGTTTGGCAACTTGGCATATGTGCATATACCAGATGAAAAGAGACGGAATTTGGATCCCAAAGCTAAAAGATGTGTGTTTATTGGCAATGCACAGAACCAGAAGGGTTACAAATGCTACAACCCATCGGCCAAGAAGACTATGGTGAGTCGGGATGTTTTTGATGAGTTGGAATCTTGGTATGGCAAGCCAAAAGTGGCTATTCCAAATGATGCATCTGTAGGTCATGCATATGATAAAAATAAGCAAATTAATACATCCATATCTAGGCCTACATCTACTGGTTACTACAGTGAATCCATGGGCTGGTAGGTTACACAATTCCACTGACACTGCTATGTCAGTGAGGGGGAGAGATAAAGGGAAAGTGAAGGTTGTTGAGGTGCTTTCGCAAGCTGAAAATGATGTCCCTGGACCATTAAATTGTGGCTATGATTCATCATGTAGTGACAATTTGGATAGTGAGCTGGGTATACCATTTATGTCTACACCTAGAGTCAAGGGAGGCAAGTACATACCTCCTCATGAATGAGGAGAGTTAGGCACTCTAGTGAGAAGGTCACAAAGAGTCAGGTATCCTATTGACAGGTTAACTCATAGTGGTTATGCGACTCGGAATTATACATATATGACAAAAGTTATGGGACATACTGAGCCAACTATCTTTGGTGAGGTTGTGCAACATGGTCATTGGTGGAATGCCATGGATGAGGAGATGGATGCCCTTGCCACTAATCAGACTTGGGATTTGGTGGAGTTGCCTGAAGGCAAGAATCCTATTGGTTGCAAATGGGTCTACAAAGTAAAATGCAAGTCTGATGGATCAGTGGAAAGGTATAAAGCAAGGCTGATTGCCAAAGGGTATGCATAGCAGTATGGGCTAGATTATGAGGAAACTTTCAGTCTTGTTGCCAAGATGGCAACTGTGAGAACTGTCATAGCATTGGCTATTGGAAATGGTTGGAAATTGTAGTAGATGGATGTCAAGAGTGCTTTCCTAAATGGTGATCTATTGGAGGAAGTCTATATGGTTCAGCCCGAAGGTTATGTGCACCCTGACTATCCCAACTATGTTTGCAAGTTGAAGAAAGCTCTCTATGGGCTGAAGCAAGCACCTAGAGCATGGAATGAAAGGATCAGTAGATACCTACAGGAGCTTGGTTTTGCAGTTAAGAAGGCTGATTATTCACTGTTCACAAAGAAGACAATTGCTAGATATGTTGTTATTGTGATTTATGTTGATGATTTGATTCTGACTAGTAGTGATGATGATGGCATTTTGCTGAAATTAAGAGCAAGCTGAAAATGGAGTTTGATATGAAGGATCTAGGGGACTTGAAGTTCTTTCTTCGCATAGAGGTGTTGAGAACACCTGATGGCATTTGGCTTATGCAGAGGTAGTATGCCTTGAATATGCTGGAGAGGTTTGGCATGAAGGATTGCAAATCAATGGATATCCCCTTGGATCAAAACTTGAAGATGATGGCTGATTCTGGAGCTGAGACTGATGACATTACCATGTATAGGTAGATGGTTGGAATCTTGATTTATCTGACTATTACCAGGCCTGATTTAGTATATGCTGTGGGACTCATTAGTCAGTTTATGCAGAAGCCATAGAAGCCTCACTTGGATGCAGTGAGGAGGATTATGTGCTATGTCAAGGCAACATATCAGTATGGACTCTTTTATGAGTATGGAAAGGATATAGAACTAGTTGGATACACAGATGCAGATTGGGCAGAATGTGCCTATGACAGGAGATCCACCAATGGTTACATTTAGCCTTGGTAGTGCAGTGGTGAGTTGGAGTAGTAAAAAGCAACCCACAATGGCATTGTCTAGTACAAAAGCAGAGTACAGAGGTGTAACATTGGCTGCATGTGAGATTGCTTGGCTTTAGAAGCTTTTGCAAGATTTGGGACTGCATGTGGAAAAACCAGTCAGACTTTATTGTGATAACATGAGTAGTGTGCAATTGGCATGTGCAATTGGCAAGTAATCCGGTTTATCATGCTAGAACCAAGCATATTGAGGTACACTACCATTTCATCAGAGAAATGGTGTTATCAAAGAAGATTGATCTCATACATGTGAAGATTGAAGATCAGGTTGCAGATATCTTTACCAAGTCATTGGGTAGAGATAAGTTTACATGCTTTAGAGAGCTACTTGGTGTTATGCTCCCTACTTGAGCTTGAGGGGGAGTGTTTGGAATCAAGCTCTCGATTATTGTTTCTATTGTGTGAGTAGGTGAATAAGGTGAGTCACACTAACTCAACCATAGTTAGTTCTTATCTACTATGTATGGGTGTTGACCTTAGTAGTGTTCAATTGTATTGTGTGGGGTAAATACGAGCTAATTGTGGAGGAGACTATGCTTGGTTGCTTCCTATATCTCTCTTCTTGTTTTTCTTAACACAAACAATATCCATTACTATAGCTTTTTTTTAAAGGTAATTACACACACACATATATAAATATATAACCCATCCACTCTTTTCCCAAACTTGCTCCTTCCTCCTTTCCTAATAAAATTTTCCCACACACCCAATTGCAAAATACATCCTACACAACCACCCCCTATCCCCTACTTAGCAAACCTTCTTTATTTATAACCGGCACTGTCCTTGTTATTCCCACTGCCTTGCACGTCATCTTGGCCATTATGGCGGGCTTTTTTTGGTTCTACTTACCTCCACCCCTATCCCTTCATTCTTAGTTCTTCTTATCTTGCTCCCTGACTAGCGAGAGATGGTTGGCTTGATTCCCTTACCTCGACAAGCTTCCATGGTTCCCTTCTACTGTCTCTTTCTCCATTGCTAGGTTTTGTTTGTTTTTTCTCAAGTCCTTTGGTGCCATGGGAACTCTTCTCCACCTTCGACTTTCATCACACTTAGGTTTGCTTTAGTGTACTTCTTATGTTGTGAGCAGAGGCAGTAGCCTGAATCATAGAAGGTTTTGTGGGATAAGCTCATATTGGCCTAGTTGACATAGTGTGGCCAGTGGGTAGACTACTACAAGGTGTGAGCAAAGCAACATCGAGAAGTGAATGCATCAACACACACACACACACACACACACACGTGTACATATATGATGTATATACTGCATACATATATGTAGTATGTGCACGTATGTGTGTGTATGTGTGTACACATACATATATATTTTATTATATTTATTTTTTTATCTATAAATAAATAAATAAAATGATAATGTGTGGTAATTCTCCCTCACTATTTTCCTACTATCAATCATTGCATCACTACAACATGCCCATTCCAATGCTTATCTCTTGAGATTTTGCAAGCCTTAGAATTTTTTGTGTGCTATGGCCATGGGATCAATTGGTAAGTTTTTGGGTGTAAAAATAGTCAGTATAACTATCGCTATTGTGGTTGGATAACTAATGCCTATACCAATGGCAATTTTGACATGTATATCAACTTTGGTAAGACATACACCAACTAATAATTTGACTTCTATACTCAACTCTGGCATTCCTTGATGGAATTTACAAAACATTGTTTGCAATAGGAGCCAAAATGATTCTCACCTAAAGTTTGATCATTTTAAAGATAAAAAATGAAAGAGTATGGATCACCAAGTTTGAGTTAAAAATACTCATAAATTTTATATTCAAATCAACATAGTGCAAGTATACAAGTAAAATGGCCAAGGATAAGAAGCTTTCTTGATGGAAAAAGAGTCAGTTACTAGGGTTTATGCAAAGTATTTGTCTTTTGACTAGGTCCATCATGCCAAATAAGTATATCTCTAGTTCTATGTTTAACTCACCTATATCATCAGGGTCTATATAACTACCTAAGTCTTGCTCCTCCAATTGACCCTGTTTAATAATATTAGATGATACAAGTCCCCATAGTCTTCCCCAATGTCATGATCTCCACATTACTTTATTATGATATCGTTATTTCCACCTTCTTCTCATTCCATATCATGATCTTCATCTTCTTCTATAGATCCCTTGAAATAAAATGGATCCATTAGCATCACCGTATCCACATCCCTATATTTGAAAGTTGGTGTACTTTGAGGAGTAATTTGATTAGAACGATTTGGATGAAAGATCGCCTCTATTCAAGATGAAAATGTCATTATTTACGCTTAAGTATGAACATGTTTCAATTTTTTTAAAATAAATATGTACCTATTCATGTTTGGGAAGAACAAAAGGAGAACAAAAGTACTACTTTCATTGGTCTAGAGTTTGGTGGAGTCTATGGCAAAAATACCATTACTTTCTTTCTTTATTATAGCATTGGGACCATTGTAAATAGTAAACCATTTTACATCAAGAATAAAAATACTAAATAGTCTAAATCCAACTTCATATATTTTTCGTATGGTCCAAGAATACTCTAATTGTGAGGAAAGGAGATTGGTATCAAATGCACTTGCTCAGCTATCTTGTACGAAGTTAGCCATGACTCCATAATAAAATGTGGCTCTCTTCAAATTCACTTTCCTCAGATGTTTGGAGTGTTGTGCATCCAAACAATCACCACAAGTAGGGCAAGCGTGGTACCCACTTGTTTGAAGAACTACATCCATAAAAGGGTCATTACACATGCATTCATTAATCACAAATTACAACATAAAAACGTCATTAGGCATTCATAAATGGAGCATAAATGTACAACCACATATCTAAGAACTCCCCATATCTAGAAAAGTCATGCATGCTCCACATAAAAATTCCCCTAATCAAACTGTCATTGGTATGCCTTGAAGCTCTACAAATATCAAAGACATGTATGCCTTTCCAGAGAGTCTAAAGCTCCTCTATCAAAGGTGCCATGTACATGTCCATATTATTTACCTTGTACTTGGCATGAGGAGAGCAAGCATGTGGTGTCCCTTATTTATTGTAAGCCTAACCCAAAAGGATTCATGCCATCCATCACAAGCCCAAGATGTAAGTTACCTGGCAAAGTTTGGCCACATGGAGCCTATGTGCTTACAAGCCACACAATCCAAAGAAATCCAAAAAAATCCGATATGTAGCATGCCATGTCATCAACTCCATTATGGACTTATATCTAAACATATGTTGTATTCTAGGATGATTGGAAAGTGTCTCAAGACCTTTATTAAGTTGGTCTAGCCTTGCAAGTTCTACCTATAATCTAGGGCAGGGGTTGTCACTCATAAATATGCAAGCATAGCATGTGGGTTCAATAGAAGTGGTTTTACAAATCTTTTTTAACACATTTTTCACATACAAAAGGGTACCATTCAAAGGGGGTATTCACAGATTGAACAGAAAAAGTATGCATTTTATTTATGAAAAGATTACATATAAGGGACTTTTAATTTAGGCCTTGAATGCACATGATATTGACATGAGGGAGAGCCTATAATATTGTGCCCCAGACTCTAGACAATTAACCAAATCTTCATGCTTGTGACAAAAGAGAATACAATCATTAGGACAAGCATGGATAGTGTTATAGTCCATCCCAACACTTCTCAATAGTTTTTTTGCTTCATCCCTTGATGAAGGCATAGTTCTTCACCCCCTCTCTTTTCCCCTCTCTTGTCTTTCCTCTCTTTTCCCTCCTCTCTCTCCCTCTCTTTCCCCCTCTCTTTTTGCATCTTTACCTCTCTTTTTGCATTGCTTCCCTCATTTTCTCTCCTTCCGTCTCTCACCCTTTCATTTTCTCTCTTTTTTGCTCTTTTCCCTTCACCTCCTCCCTCTCTTGTCTTTTCCCTCTCATCTTTCCCCTCTCTTTCCCACATTTTCCCTTCATCTCCTCTCTTTTCCCCTCTCTTTTCTTTCTCCTATTTGCATTTTCACCTCTCTTTTTGCATTGCTTTCCTCATTTTCTCTACTTCCCTCTCTCTCCCTCTCTTTTTTGCATTTTTCATTCCCTTTTCTCTTCTTATCTACATTTCACATTTTGCTTTCCACTTTTTTGCATTTTGCATTCTGATTTTTTGCATTCTGCATTTTGTATTTTGGCTTTCTGCATTCCACATTCCACATTCCTTCTTCACTTCTTCTCTGCATTCCATATTCTACTTTTGCATTCCTCTCTTTTTCACCTTTTGCATTCCCTCTTCTGCATCCTACTTTTTTGCATTCTGCATTCCACTTTTCAAAATTCCCTCTAGATATTCTCTGCATTCCCTCTAGTTCTTCTCCGCATTCCATATTTGGCCTTTTTGCATTCCACACTCCATATTCCCTTTTCACTTCTTCTCCACATTCTGTATTCCTCTCTTTTTCGCATTCCGCATTCCCTCTTCTCTTGCTATTTGCATTTTGCATTTCGCATTCCACTTTTTGGCATTCTACATTCTGCATTTTGCATTCCCTCTTCCCTTCTTCTCCACAGTCCATAGTTCACTTTCACATTTCTCTCTTTTACATATTTTGCCTTCGGTATTCCTCTCTTCTCATTGCATGTTGTTATTTTTTTTTTTAATTCAATTTCTTCAATTCTTCATTTATTCAACTTTATTAATTTAGTTTTGTTTTTTTGTTTGTTTATGTCTTTCCATTATAATAGCAATGTCTTCACATCAATCTTTGGTATCAAAGTCAAGCCATTCGACACACATCTCCCAAATGGGCCCAAATGAGATTGTGGATAGTATGGGTCCATCCCAGCTAATGGCATTACAATCGGCTATTCAATTTTGTGTGACATTGTCTTGTGCCTTTGTAGTCTCTCAACCCTCCTCTCCCTAGTGGAGAGAGTTTGCCATTTCCTAGTGGAGAGAGGTCGCCACTTTGTAGTGAGGCATCACCGGGCATGGCTGGTTGATCTCATAGGAAGAGTCAGGGATGTTGCGGGGGGTTGACCAATGCAGATGAGATGGCACATTCCGACTAAGATAGAGATCCTAAGACAAAACCTACCACTAGCCCCATTGCCACAACTACCATGGACTCCACCCCTTGTTCAAATCTTGTTGCTCCACCTTTACTCCTTCCATTATCACTACCACTACTTGCATCATCTCTACCTCTCCCACTGGCATAGCCACCCCTTCCCATCTGGACAATTTTGGAATCCCCCCAGTGAAAACTTGTATTATAATATAATGACTTAAAGGAAATCACTGAAGATGATAAAGGAGTCATCATGATGGGTCGCATGAGCTAGCTTTTGGATATCACATTTGAGGGGGGGCCTTTTGATGATTGGTGCAAGCAAGACAAAATTTAAAAACATTATGTCTTAGACCAACTAAAACAAAAGTACCTGAATACATGTTTAATGATGCATACATGCTTTGACACATGGGTGATGTACTCAAAGTACCTGAAAAGGCACTGAGGTGTGGGTGGTCATTGGTAAGTATATGTGTGTTGTAGCATGCTTCTTTTATAAGTTTTAGTCTAGTTTGAATAGATTGTTTTGGTCATAGTACTTCATCTAATGTTCTTTTTGGGTTCACAAGTATGTTAGAATTGGCCGCATTCCTATAGATGATGAATATAATTATACATTTTGAACTAAAACCCCCTCTTGTTATTGTAAACCTATTAAAAACTTTCCAAAAGTGGAATTAAAATACCCATCCTTTTGAATGCACGTGGTACACTAAAAGTTTGGGAGGTGACACCCCTGAGGGAAGTCTTATTAATCTTCTTTTTAAGGTAGTGGGTTAAACAACCAAGATACAAGGACTCATACATACACATGCATATGTCATGCCTATGTCGTGCAAGCATTCACATGGGATTGCATGCATACACCCCAAGGCATGCACCCACAAATATGCATACTTTTTTTTCTAAGGTAGTGGGTTAAATCCAAGATAGAAGGACTCACACATACACATGTATATGTCATGCAAGCATGCACATACAATTATGCACACATTTGCAAATGGGACTGCATGCATACACCCCATGGCATGCACTAAAAGATATGTAATCTAAAGACAAGTAGTTTTTTAATACATATAAGGGGTTGGTTATTAGAGACTTTATTATTACGCCTTGAATGAATGCTTTATTAGAGCTTTCTAATAGCCAAAAGGACATTCATGTGCATCTATAATAGATTGAACGAGAACAAAGACAATAAATTATTCTTTAAAAATAAAAACTTAAAGTCCAAACCCCTAAACATTTAAAGTGTACTCATGTGTTTGCCAATACATTATAAGAAAAGTACTCACAAATGAATAAGTAGGATCACTAAGCTTATGATAATCCCAAAATCTCCACCAATTGCCATCAAGGAAATCTATACTAATATAGAGAGCACAAAAGAGTCACAAAATGAAGCTCCAATTTTGTTTGCCTATGTAGGATTTATAAACATTTTTCATTAATTCTAAACATAATAAACTAATTTTGAATAGAAGCAAATAATGTGTTAAAGGTGCGAACACACATAAATGTTATATAAATTCCAATAAGCATCTTTTAAGTTGAGAAATTATGATGAGGCTAAGGAATTTTTTTTGTTCTTGTTAAGCCAAAAACTATAACATTAAATATGCTTCATGTAGCCCAAGGAGATTGCGATACTTGGTTACCCATAAACAATAGTTTTGAGCTTAATTTGAAATAGATTATCCAAACTTTTGAAGCCTAAATCCACATTTTCAATGTAAAATAAAAGTTATTTTATTGAGATTACAAGCAAACATGATTAAATTAGACATTTATGGGTGAGTAACTATGAGAACTATTTACCCACCTCTAATAGGATTTTCTACCAACAACTAAGATCCCCTACATTAGGGGAGAATTAGGGTCTCAAAAGGGCCTCCAATTAGTGTTTCCTAATTTCAAGGGATTAGAGAGTGATTTGAGGTGTACCAACGAGAGTGCTAGAAGGTGTGGGGCAATGGTATGTTGAGGTGGAGGGTGGACAGGCCTATACAAAGCCCCTATTAGTTGCTCCCCTTACACTAGGGACCACCCAAACCATCCCCCCCCCTCTTAACCCATGTTTGACCCTCCTACCAGGTGCACCTCCCCCACATGAGCCCAAAACTTCCTTCAATGGGATGGTATGGCCCTTGTGGCAAATTTTTCTTCTTCCCTCCCTCTTTCTAGGACCTCTGGCCCCCACTGTTCTACCCCAGCCCACCAAATCACTCAAATTTGAACCAAATCCCATGCATTTTCCCTCTTCCCCCTCTTTCTCTGTGCCCTCCTGCTCTAGCCTTCTTGCTCCAACTCCTCTCTCTCTCTCTCTTCGCTCTCCCTCTCCTGTGCCTCTGTTGGAGCTGCTCTGTCCCTCTTCTTCTCCCTCTCCTGTGCCTCTATTGCTGTTGCTCTGTCCCTCTCCTTCTCCCTCTCATGTGCCTTTGTTGCTATTGCTCTGTCCCTCTCCTTCTCCCTCTCCTGTGCCTCTATTGCTGCTGCTCTGCCGTCCCTCTCCTTCTCCCTCTTTTGTGCCTCTATTGGAGCTAAATTGCCTTGTATAGGAGTCCCATTCTTGTTGTTGCAACCTCTGCAAGCATGGTGAGGAGAAAGGCTACAAGACCATGCAATGTTGTGACCTCTTGTGTCTTCCACAACACCAGAAATGCATTGGATGAGTGAATCCCTTGCACCTACAACTTAAATGACTGGATAGTGATGAAAGGATCAGCCAAAGGTCCACATAAGCTTCCCAAGAGTAAGAGAGGTGACATCTTGCCTGAGTGGAAGGGGCGCATCTTCAAGTTCAAGTTTGGGAGGAAAGGATGGTTTGCAAAAGTGCAACATGTTTACATGGGAAAAGATATGCAGCTTCTTCCATCATTCAATCAATCTAGGATACCATCACACTGTGAACTATCTATGTACCTTTTTCACCTGTAAATGTAATGAGTCCATTTGGAAATTTTGTGTTTGGTTTCTAAGAGCTCTTATTCATGGTGGCAGATGTTTTCCCTTCGGACCTCGAGGAGTGGGAACCAGTTGAATCATTCATAGGTAAGTTCACTGCGATTCATGAGGATTTAGGTAAGCAAATGCATGTCAAGGAGAAGTTGGCCTCCTTCTGAATGAAGAATGTGTATTGGTATAATGCAACATACATCACTCCAACGACATCATCAAGCTATGGCCATCTGCAAACCATTGCACCACCACAACTTCAAGACATGGATTGCAACAATGTGGACTCAAGGACATTGCAATCATACAAGGAGAAGATTGCAAACGATGTGAGCATGGCCATGAAGTTTACATTTGGATCCAAATGGGCAAGGTTATCTTGGTTTATGCCTCTGCACATTTTTGCTTCTTTATTTTAGAATATACATATGCATAGAACAAAAACTATGTGGTCCTGCAAGCGTGTAGATGAAATTGCTCTTGAAGATTTACTTGGGATGAATTGGGGAACCAGGTCAGGTGACCAAAAGAGTGATGTGTTTCAATCTCACGCATGTAAAGACAATGTGGTTATTAGATACCATTTGTCACATTAAATGTTGTATTTAGCTTTTCAGTATAGGCACTGGAAGAAAACAAATGGCCGGCGGCTTCCCCTAGACTCTAATGATGAAGACAATATGGGGGTAAGTTTGTCTATTTATGTTGAAGAGGGAGATGTCAAGAATGTGAATGTCACATCGCAATGGACTCTAAGGGATGTGTGAGAACACTTATTGGTCATGGAGGATGGCATCTCAGAGTCCTTCTACTTTACCTTAAATGGTGGTAAGATCAGCTGCCGTGTGGAGAAGTGCATGCATAGTGCCAATTTCATTCCTCTTGCAACTTTGAAGATTGCTAACAATATGTTTGACTAGTGCAGCATTTAATTTTTTGTCTATCAAATCTTAGTTATTGCTTCAAAAGATCATGGACAATTAAATTAAAATGTTATTTCTTTTAATGTTTTCTCCTTTCAGTTCATGGTGGTAAATGTTTTTTAAAAAATTTGGGGATTTTATGATTAATTTTAATTTTTAGGATTTTGATATATATTAAGGGGTAAGAGCCCCTTTTTACATCACATTCTCACTGTCACATTTAGAGAGCCATAGAAACTCCCATCCTCAGAAGTTACTCCCTCCATCAACTGCTATTTGCCATGGATTCAGCTAGAACTGCATTCCATGACCATCTCACGAACTGCATTTGCAAATCATGAGGAAGAGCTATTTTTAGTATTTGATAGGACTTTAGATGTCCTAGGCACATATATGTGAGCCAAGGATGACTTCTCAGATCTCATCCTTTACATGCAGGCCTTTACATGCAGGATAATTTCTCAAATTTTGCCTATACACTTGACCACACTTCAAAGAGATGGGTTCCCATAGATTACATAAAGTATCTGTTCGTAGAGGAACCCAAGTTTATAAAGTGCTTGGCTTGCTTTTGTGACAACCTTACAAATGAAGGGTTTAGCACAGTCGAATTCAAGACATCCTAGATGTAGGGATCATAGGAAATACATGCACCAAATTCCTTTCATGGGAGATGACATTCATCTTGCTTCTCCAAGAAGGAAATTTAGAGGAAGAATACTCATCATCTAGCACCCCCTCTATTAGAATTGCTGATCTGGTCGTCCCTAGACTAGACTCAGACATCTACATGGAAGAGAGTCCTGACAATCCAATAGAGGAGATGGAACCAGCTCAAGCATTGAGCCTACTTCAAGAGCCCCCAGTAGAGCAAAAATCTGCATCAGAGACTATTGACCTAGACTCATAATTATGGTCGTTGTCCCCCCTCATCATCGATGAGAAGAGTACGTATTCCTCCATGACAGAGATTCTTTTTGGACTACGAGAGGATGAGGCACTCGGAGTCCTATCAGGGTTCGATGTTGACACAAGTGTCAAAGATCCCAGGGTTTTAGGTACTGAAGACCAGACAATGGAAGACTTTCTCTTGACGATGTTGGTTTCAATGAGAGATGCAGACATGTCCGTATATGATGCACAATCCTCTCATGTAGAAGCTTCCACCTCCAACATAGGTCCGGAGAAAGCATCCACCTCCCAAATGGAACATCACACAACACCTGGTTTCATCAACATTGCAAATGAGGAAGGGATAGAAGCCAACGACGCTGTAATGGTAAGTTCAAACAATATTTTTTATTTTGATGTTCTTTTAGTATAATTTGTTTTGTCGGTCTTCTAATGTTTGTTGAATTGTTGCAGGATGTGTTTGAGCTTGATGAATTCTCATCTCAACAGGGTAATGTTCACAGCACATTTGTGCAAGATCATTCTTTGGCCCATTACCTTAGCAAAGTCACAGAGCATATCATGGTCTTTCATGGCAAATTTTCTCCTCGAGGTCCTTTGGAGCTGCCGAAGTGCAAGGCATTGTCGCGCGCTATCGGATACTCCAACATTACTCGAAATGCTGACAAAGTCATTTTGGTACATTGCCTGGCTGCTATCAATGCCTTTGGATCGAACATATATTTAAATGACTACATGTCTTTATTATTTGTTTTAAGTTATCATTGCTCATCATGAATTCCATTGTATTTTGTTTAAGTGGATGATATATTTTCTCCATCATTTTAATTGTGTTAATTTAATAAATTTCTAGCCAATTTAGTATCATTTTCACCAATTCTGGGTATTAAGAGTTCATTTCTCTCAAATCTTGAAGGAATTTCACCATCGCACAGAAGGGAAAAGTGTCCGGCACATCGCCAAGACACTAAAAAGCCAAAACCCGCAAGTCCAAAATGCCCAAATTCATGCCGTGGTGGGTTTTGGGCTTTTTGGGGTCCTAGCGACATGCCAGACACTTTTTCCTTTTGTGCGACGATGAAATTCCTTCAAGATTTGACAGAATTCAAAACTTAACTTAAAATGATCATTTACTACAAGCATTGAAATGGAAAATATACAACAATGTGATAGTGTAGAAAATTTTGATATATTTTATTTAAAAAAATCGACCCTTGGGCCTTAGATACAAGATAGTGCCTTCAAGGGCAGGGGGTGGTCTAAGTCCTAAGAGTGGGATGCAAAAGAATCTAGGGCTTCAAACTTGGGTCACTCTGTAGCTGCTTTGCCAGAACCATGTCCTTGTCCATGACTATGATGTACTTTGCATGGATGGCACACAAGTTGGCATCCTCGAACAGAGCGGTGGTCACTTGCTCTGTAGCCTCCTAGAGTGCCCCCATAGCTCCTGTGCTGAAGTGCATGTCATCCTTGTATCCCTGTGTGATCTCCCGTACCACACGTCGGAAGGGAGCACATAGGATCAAGTTGTCCGTGGTCTTCTGCATTTGCCTGATCTCCCTCAGGGCCCGCGCTCTTGGTTTTGCTTGGTATGGCTTCCTGACTCTTGGTGGGGGCCTTACAGGTACCCGAATACCTTCCCACAGTCTCTTGTCTAACTTGAACTTCTTTCGCTACTCCTGTCTGCATTGGTCCTCCTTCGAGTCCTCCTCTCGCTGATGTTTGGAGCTTTGGCCTTCTTTGGGATGGGGCTTCTTCGGAGTCTACTTTACCCTCCTCATGGGCACAGGGGTCATCTCTGCCATGGGCTGTATCTCCAGGAGAGGGAAGATGGTGCTCTTCCTGGCAGTCTATTGACCCTCAGGAAACCTCTCTATATCCGGGAGGCTATCGAAAACATTTTGTTTGATCAGGAGAGGGATCTCATGGGGAGGGGAAGGCTGAGGGGAAGGCTGATGAGGGGAAGGCTGAGGGTCATGCTGAGTCTGAGGCTGAGGGGAAGGCTTGGGGGAAGGCTGAGGGGAAGGCTGGGGAGAAGGCTAAGGGGAAGGCTCATGCTCTTGGGTTGGGGAGTGGGCTCACAGGACTTGGGAGGAGAAGAAGGCTCAAGATACTAGGGAGTGGGCTCACGGGACTTAGGGGAGTTGGAGCACGGCTCACGAGAGTCGAGGGAGGCACCACCAGACTCAGATAGGTTCATGTGTGCAGATGCCATGGAGGTGGTGGAGCTAGAGGAGGAAGGGTGGAGGCGACGTCCAGTGGGTCTAGCAATGCTCTTCACTGTTGCCATTGAACAATGAGAGTTAGGGTTTTTTTTAGCTTTTTATAAGGGCCCATCATGTTTTGACATCACTTTTAATTACATTTAGGGTTTCATCGTGCCCCTTGTTGAGATATCGAGCTCCACTCGCGATATGCCAGGGTGACTGTTGTGCATTTATGTCACCGACTTGTTAGCTGGAGATGCGGTTGGTACACTGCCCACGAATAATAGCTGGATGACAGCTATCCTTATCTACACTAGTTTGTGGCTCAGTTAGTATGCCACCTTAGTTAGTTGAGTTTGGTTTGAGACCCACATATAGGGTTCTTCTATTTCTTTGTATTTGAGTTCTTTTGGCTTTCACAACTAAGAAGAGGAAAACTGTTTTCAGCCTCCACCTTTGTGTGTATTCCCCCATTGTGATTGTGAGAAAGCCTCAAGTGAGACTCCTTCCCTCTCTCCCACAATCTTCACATGGTATCAGAGCCTTGTTCGTGGTAAGGAGCTCAAGAAAGCAAGCCAAGTTCGTGGTGTCCTGGTAAGAGGACCAGTGTTGCTTTCCTATTTCGAGTTTGGGAGCAAATCTCTACAGGTAACATAGCCAGAAGTGCAGGAGTGCACTGTTTCAGATTGAGACGCCCTTCGTGGTGTGGCGAGAGCACAGTATATGCTGCGGGTGTGGGCAAAGCCCTCAGTGACTTTATTTTTCTGATTTGAGGCCGTTTCGGGGCCCGTTTTGGAGGCGGAAGTTCTCCGCACGCACTCAGAAAAAGGGCCTGTTTTTGCTGTGCGACCACTACTCGGCTAGTCGGTGAAAAGTTGCCGCAGAAATTGCATCGTATGCCTGTGTGCAGAGATTTTGGGAGTTGCAGATTCATGCTTGTTGCCTGTTCATGCAAAATCGTCACTAGGAAGTGACTGTGTGATAAAATACCACTTTCGTCAATTTTGCAGATCTGCCCGTGTGAGGCAAAAGCTGTGTTTTTGCAGTGACAGAATATTTTGCAGTGTTTTGTAATGGCATCTGATTCTCTTTCACAGATTGTCACTGAAAAGCTTGACAAGAACAACTTCCAGGCATGGAAGTTGAGAATGACGAATTTCTTGATGGGAAAAGGCTATTGGGAGTTCATTACAGGAAATGAAGAAGAACCTGTTCTTCCTAATGTTCCCAGTCAACAGGAAATGTAGGCATTCAAAGGATGGCATGAGAGAGCCAGGAAAGTTATGTACTGGATATCTATCAGTATTTCGGACTCCATGATTGTGCATATTCAAGATGCAAGTACGCCAAAGGTGGCATGGGATACTTTGGCTAAAATGTACAGCACAAATACGCAGGCCAGGAAAATGCAACTCAAGCAGGAGCTACACAATGTGCAGAGAGAAAATATGAGCATCAATGACTACCACATGAAGGTGAAGAAAATTGCGGATGCACTTGCTTCCATTGGGTCGCCAGTAGATGATGACGATTTAGTTTCTGTGACCTTGAATGGTCTAGGAAAAGATTATGCACAGTTCCGGACATCCATTGCCGTCCGTGAAAAATTTCCTGATTTTGAGGAGTTGATTGCTCTTCTAATTTCTGAAGAGCAGAGAAATGGTGGTGCATCTTCTTCAGCAGGAACTTCAAAAGAAACTGTCTTCTACTCAAATGCTAGCAGAGGTAGACGCAAAGGTAGAGGAGGCCGATCTGCAGGCCGTGGTAGAAATCAAAATATGCAGCAAATGCAAGAAAACCAGTCCTATGCAGGAGGACGTGGTAACTCTAGAGGCAGGGGGAGCCAAAGAGGCCGTGGTGGATGGCAGAGAAGCCAAAATGCAAATAGCAATGTTGAATGCTACTATTGTGGCAAAATGGGTCATATGGCTAAGGACTGCTATAAAAAGCAGAATGACATTATGAGTGGAAAATTGCAGCAAGGCAATTATGCATCTTCTAGCAGGCAGGGTGATGACAGAAATGAGCATCTATTTATGGTGCAACATATGACCAATTCTGTGACAAGTGCAGAAGAACAAAATGATGTGTGGTATGTTGACTCAGGTGCATCAAACCACATGACAGGTCATGCAGAATGGATGCAAGATGCAAGGAAGATGGAAAAGCCAGGATTTGTGGAGACTGGTGATGATACTGCACATCCTATTGTGCAGATTGGCAAAATTCCTTTGTCTATGCAGGATGGGAAAAAGAAATACTTGTCTGATGTATTTCATGTCCCGAACATCACCAAGAACCTAGTTTCTGTTGGTCAGATGGTTGAGCAAGGCTTGCAGGTCAGATTTAATCCTCATGGATGCTTTGTTGAGGATATGAAAAATAATGGTCGCTTGATAGCAAAAGGAAAGAAGAAGGGTAGGATGTTTACGTTGAATGCGGACATGCCTGAATTGAGTGCAGCAATGTTTGCACATGGGACCGGTGTAGTTGCAGATATTGATATCTGGCACAAACGCATTGGTCATGTTAATATACAGCGCCTTAAATCAATGCAAGCCCAAAATATTGTTGCAGGATTGCCTAAATTCAAGGTTGCAGAAATGCACAAGGTTTGTGAAGCCTGTCAATTTAGGAAACAGGCAAGGAAACCTTTTCCTAGGCATGTTCAAGAGAGTAAAAAGCCATTGGAATTAATCCACTCTGATGTGTGGACTACAAAAGCTGCATCTATTGGAGGCTGTCACTATTTTGTCACATTTATTGATGACTTCAGTAGAAAACTGTGGGTGTATTTTATGAAAAAGAAAAGTGAAGTGTTTGGGCACTTCAAAGTTTTCAAAGCTATGGTGGAAAAAGAAACAGGCCTGCAAATAAAATGCCTAAGGTCAGATGGAGGGGGAGAGTACCTCTCAAATGAGTTTGCAAGGTTCTTGCAGGAGCATGGTATAAAGCAGCAATATTCATGCAGTCATACCCCACAGCAAAATGGAATTGCAGAAAGGAAAAACAGGCATATTGGAGAGGTATCTCGAGCTATGCTAAATGAAAAAGATCTACCAGATTATTATTGGGCTGAAGCAGTTGCTACAGCAGTCTATATAATGAACAGGACTCCCACTGCAGCAATACATGGCATGACGCCAGAGGAGATGTATACTGGTAGGAAACTAGATATTTCTCATTTGAAGATTTTTGGTTGCATTGCCTATGTCCATGTGCCAGATGAGTTGAGGTCCAAGTTGGATCCAAAAGCTGAGAAGTGCGTCTTTATTGGTTATTCTCTGCAGCAGAAAGGGTATAGATGCTATAACCCTTCTACACGCAAGTTCACAGTGAGCAGAGATGTTGTTTTTGATGAGATGAGCAGCTGGTATAAACCAGTAAATGTGATGATTGATGTAGATGCACAAAATGGTAATGCTGCACAGAATGCATAGCAGCAATCACAAAATATCAGTGGACCTGGAGTGTCCTCTACCAGTGGTTCACATACTTCGCCATGGATAGGCAGATTGAGATCAGGAGAATCCCCTCAAAGCAATGCAGAGAGTGGTACACAGGTATCACGAAAAGGAAAAGAGAAGGTAGATCAGCCCATGTTTGATGTGAATGCAGGTCACTCTTATGTGGATGGTGAATCCAGTGGCTCAGAGCAGAGCATTGATGATGAGTTGGGTATTCCTTCTGTTGTTACACCTGGAGTAAGGAAGACCAGGGATGTTTTGAGAGCACCTGGAAGTGAGCCTATTTTGCGCAGGTCTACCAGAGTTAGGTATCCTGTGGATAGGCTGAAATATGATGGATTTACAGCCATTCACTATGCCTATATGGTCAAAGTGATACAGGAACCAGAACCCACTTCTTTTGAGCAAGCCATGGGAAATGAAAAATGGGAGAAAGCCATGGATGAAGAAATGGATGCCTTGGATGCTAATGCTACATGGGAATTGGTGCCTTTGCCTAAAGGCAAGAATGCAATTGGCTGTAAGTGGGTTTATAAGATCAAGCACAATGCAGATGGTTCTGTGAATAGATACAAGGCAAGATTAGTTGTCAAGGGGTATGCACAGACATATGGCATTGATTATGAAGAAACTTTCAGCCCGGTTGCAAGGATGGCAACCATAAGAGCAGTCATTGCTATGGCTGCATCAAAGGGATGGTCTTTACATCAGATGGATGTAAAGAATGCCTTCTTGCATGGTGATTTGCAAGAAGAGGTCTTTATGGAGCAGCCAGCAGGTTATGTTCATGCTATTCATCCTGAGTTTGTTTGCAGGTTGAAGAAAGCCTTGTATGGCTTGAAGCAAGCACCTAGAGCATGGTCGAACAAGATAGGACAGTATCTTGTCACTATTGGCTTTCAGATTTCCAAGGCAGATTTCTCACTCTATGTGAGAAAAACAGAGAAAGGGATTATGCTGCTTGTCATTTATGTTGATGATTTGATCATCACAGGTGATAGTGATGAAGATATCCTTCATGTGAAAATGCTATTGAAGCAGAAGTTTGAGATGAAGGATTTGGGAGAGCTGCGTTATTTCTTGGGCATTGAGGTGATTAGATCACCAAGTGGGATACAGCTCTTGCAGAGGCAGTATGGATTGGACATGCTGTCCAAATATGGGATGACAGGCTGCTGTAAGCCTATTTCAGTTCCTTTGGAGCAGAATGTGAAGCTGAGTGCAGATGCAGGTGAGCTTCTAGAAGACCCTACTATGTACAGACGCATAGTAGGAAGTTTGATTTACATGACTATTACCAGGCCAGATTTGAGCTATGCTGTTGGGTTGGTAAGTCAGTTTATGCAGGCTCCAAGGAAACCGCATTTGGATGCGGCTAGACGCATACTCAGGTATGTGAAGTCCACATTGCAGTATGGACTATTTAATGAGGCTGGGGTTCAGATACAGTTGCATGGATACACTGATGCTGATTGGGCTGGTAGTGTTTCTGATAGACGATCTACCAGTGGATATATGTTCTCTTTTGGGAGTGCTGCAGTCACTTGGAGCAGCAAGAAACAGCCTACAGTTGCCTTGTCGAGCACAGAGGCTGAGTACAGGGGTGCAGCAATGGCTGCATGTGAGGTAGCTTGGTTGCATAAGCTACTCTATGATATGCATCAGTCTACAGATGGGCCAGTTGTCATTTATTGTGACAACAGGAGCAGTATACACTTGGCAAAGAACCCAGTCTTTCATGCCAAAACAAAGCACATTGAGGTGCATTATCACTATGTGCGGGAGAGGGTTTTACTAGGTCTTATTGATCTAGTTTATGTCAGCACAGAGGATCAGGTAGCTGACATATTCACGAAAGCATTGGGCGCAGAGAAGCTGCGTAAGTTCAGAGACCTGCTTGGTGTGCAGGAATTGGGATTGAGCTCGAGGGGGAGTGTTGAGATATCGAGCTCCACTCGCGATATGCCAGGGTGACTGTTGTGCATTTATGTCACTGACTTGTTAACTGGAGATGCGGTTGGTACACCGCCCACGAATAATAGCTGGATGACAGCTATCCTTATCTACACTAGTTCGTGGCTCAGTTAGTATGCCACCTTAGTTAGTTGAGTTTGGTTTGAGACCCACATATAGGGTTCTTCTATTTCTTTGTATTTGAGTTCTTTTGGCTTTCACAACTAAGAAGAGGAAAACTGTTTTCAGCCTCCACCTTTGTGTGTATTCCCCCATTGTGATTGTGAGAAAGCCTCAAGTGAGACTCCTTCCCTCTCTCCCACAATCTTCACACCCCTTACCCCCGTCCTAACCCGGGCACCCTCGTCACCCTCCCCCCCCTTGCCCTCCCCTTACTTGCCCCACCCACACCCGTCGCCCTCCCCCACACTGTTGAGATATTGAGCTCCACTCATGATATGCCAGGGTGACCTTTCTGCATTTATGTCACCGACTTGTTAGCTGCAGATGCGATTGGTACACTGCCCATGAATAATAGCTAGATGACAGCTATCTTTATGTACTCTAGTTAGTGGCTCAGTTAGTATGCCACCTTAGTTAGCTGAGTTTGGTTTGAGACCCACATGTAGGGTTCACCTATTCTTTTATACTTAGAGTTCTTTTGGCTTTCACAACTAAGAAGAGGAAAATTGTTTTCAGCCTCCACCCTTGTGTATATTCCCCCATTGTGTATATGAGAAAGCTACAAGTGAGACTCCTTCCTTCTCTCCCACTCTCTTCACATGGTATCAGAGCTCGGTTCATGGTAAGGAGCTCAAGAAAGCAGACCAAGTTTGCAATGTCCTAGTAAGAGGATCAATGTTGCTTTCCTTTTTTTTTTGAGTTTGGGAGCAAATCTCTGCAGGTAGCACAGCCGGAAAGTGCAAGAGTGCACTGTCTCAAATTGGGACGCCCTTTGCGGTGTGGCGAAAGGGCAGTATGATTTGCCCTTGTGAGGCAGAAGTTGTGTTTTTTTGCAGTGACAGAATATTTTGAAGTGTTCTGTAATGGCGTCTGATGAGCGTCTGATGCTCTTTCATAGATTGTCATTGAAAAGCTTGACAAGAACAACTTCCAAGCATGGAAGTTTAGAATGACAAATTTCCTTAAGGGAAAAGGCTATTGGGAGTTCATTACTGGAGCTGAACAAGAACTAGTTATTCCTAATGTTCCCAATCAATAGGAGTTGCAGGCATTTAAAGGATAGCATGAGAGAGTCAGAAAAGTTATGTACTGGTTGTATATCAGTATTTCAGATTCTATGATTGTGCATATTCAGGATGCAAGCACGCCAAAGGAGGCGTGGGATACTTTGACAAAAATGTATAGCACAAATACGCAAGCCAGGAAAATACAACTCAAGCAAGAGTTGCATAATGTGCAGAGAGAAAATATGAGCATCAATGACCACCACATGAAGGTGAAGAAGATTGCAGATGCACTTGCTTCTATTAGGTCACCAGTGGAAGATGATGATTTAGTTTCTCTGACCTTGAATGGTCTAGGAAAGGATTATGCACAATTTCGGACATCCATTGCCATTCATGAGAATTTTTCGGATTTTGAGGAGTTGATTACTCTTCTAATTTCTAAAGAGCAGAGAAATGGTGGTGCATCTTCTTCAAGAGGAACTTCAAAAGAAGTTATCTTCTACTCAAATGCTGGAAGAGGTAGAGGCAGAGGTAGAACAGGCTAATTTGGAGGCCATGGTAGAAATCAGAATATGCAGCAAATTCAAGAAAACCAGTCCTATGGAGAAGGATGTGGTAACTTTAGAGGCAAGGCGAGCCAAAGAGGTCGTGGTGGATGGCAGAGAGGCCAAAATGCAAACAGCAATGTTGAATGCTGCTTCTATGGTAAAATGGGTCATATGGTTAAAGACTGCTATAAAAAGCAGAATGACATCATGACTAGAAAATTGCAGCAAGGCAATTATGCATCCTCTAGTAGACAGGGTGATGACAGAAATGAGCATCTGTTTATGGTGCAGCACATGACCAATTCTATGACAAGTGCAGAAGAAAGCAATGATGTGTGGTATGTTGACTCAGGTGCGGCAAACCACATGACAGGTCATGTAGAATGGATGCAGGATGCAAAGAAAATGGAAAGACCAGGATTTGTGGAGATTGGTGATGATACTGCACATCCTATTGTGCAGATTGGTAAAATCTTTGTCTATACAGAATTAAAAAAAGAAATACCTGTCTGAGGTATTTCATGTCCCGAATATCACCAAGAACCTAGTTTCTGTTGGTCAAATGGTTGAGCAAGGCTTGTAGGTCAGATTTAATCCTCATGGATGCTTTGTTAAGGATATGAAAAATAAAGGTCGCTTGATAGCAAAAGGGAAAAAGAAGGGAAGGATGTTTACGTTGGATGCGGATATGCCTAAATTGAGTGCAGTAATGTTTGCACATGGGACCGGTGTAGTTGCAGATATTGATATCTGGCATAAATGCATTGGTCATGTTAATGTACAATGACTTAAATTAATGCAAGCCCAAAATATTATTGCAGGATTACCTGAGTTCAAGGTTGCAGAAATGCATAAGGTATGTGAAGCCTGTCAATTTGGAAAACAGGCAAGGAAACCATTTCCTAGACATGTTCAAGAGAGTAAGAGGCCATTGGAATTAATCCACTCTACTGTGTGGACTACTAAAACGACATCTATTGGAGGCTGTCATTATTTTGTCACATTGATGACTCAATGTTGAGTGGAATAACTAAGGAGATTGGGAGATGAGTTGGGGCTCCACTCCCTCCCAATACCTCTTGTTCACTCCCTTATATACATTCCCATCTAACAAGGTGTGGCAACTACCACCCACCCACATTTACGTTCATCTGCACATGCCCATTAGAGAGGTAGTACCATAAATTTTAGTGCCAAAATGATGTCCCCCTACTACTCAACAATGACCATCTTAGTTTAGATAAAATGATGTTGACTTGGGTGACCCCTCACTTTGCTTAACTATTGCCTTCATTCTACACTTGGTTGTTGTTGGTACCCTTCACAACTTTAGTTTTTCTTCATACTTTCATGTGGCATCGCCTTCAGAAAAGTTTGGGGGTATTTTATGAAAAAGAAAAGTGAAGTGTTTGGGCATTTCAAAGCTTTTAAAGCTATGGTTGGAAAAGAAACAGGCCTGCAAATAAAATGCCTAAGGTCAGATGGAGGGGGAGAGTACCTCTCAAATGAGTTTGCAAGTTTCCTACAAGAGCATGGCATAAAGCAGTAATATTCATGCAGTCTTACAAAATGGACTTATAGAAAGGAAAAACAAGCATATTGGAGAGGTATCTTGTGCCATGCTTAACGAAAAAAACCTGCTAGATTATTATTGGGTTGAAGCAGTTGCTATAGTAGTCTACATAATGAACAGGACTCCCAGTGCAGCAATACATGGCATGACACTAGAGGAGAGGTATACTTGTAGAAAACCAAATATTTCTCATTTGAAAGTTTTTGGTTGCATTGCCTATGTTCGTGTGCCAGATGAGTTGAGATCCAAGTTCGATCCAAAAGCTGAGAAGATCATCTTTATCGGTTATTCTCTACACAGCAGAAAGGGTATAGATGCTATAACCCTTCTACTCATAAGTTTATAGTGAGCAGAGATGTTTTTTATGAGATGAGCAGCTGGTATAGACCAGTAAATGTGATTGATGATGTAGATGCATAAAATGGTAATGCTGCATAGAATTCACAGCAACAATCACAAAATATTAGTGGACTTGTAGTGTCCTCTAGCAATGGTTCACATACTTTGCCATGGATAGGCAGATTGAGATCAGGAGGATCTCCTCAAAGCAATGCAAATAGTGGTATGCAAGTATCACAAAAAGGAAAAGAGAAAGTAGATCAGCCCATGGTTGATTTGAATGCAGGTCATTCTTATGTGGATGGTGAATCTAGTGGCTCAGAACAGAGCCTTGATGATGAGTTGGGTATTCCTTATGTTGTTACACTTGGAGTAAGGACTTGGAGTAAGGAAGACAAGGGATGTTTTGAGAGCACCTAGTAGTGAGCCTATTCTGTGCAGGTCTACCAGAGCTAGGTATCTTGTGGATAGGCTAAAATATGATGGATTTATAGCCATTCACTATGCCTATATGGTCAAACTGATACATGAACCAAAACCCACTTCTTTTGAGCAAGCCATGGGAAAAGAAAAATGGGAGAAAGCCATGGATGAAAGCCATGGATGAAAGCCATGGATGCCTTGGAAGCAAATGCTACATGGGAATTGGTGCCTTTGCCTAAAGACAAGAATGCAATTGGCTGCAAGTGGGTTTATAAGGTGAAGCACAATGCAGATGGTTCTATGAACAGATACAAGGCAAGATTAGTTGTCAAGGTGTATGCACAGATATATGGCATTGATTATGAAGAAACATTTAGTCTGGTTGCAAGGATGGCAATTGTAAGAGCAGTCATTGCTATGGCTGCATCAAAGGGATGGTCTTTACATCAGATGGATATAAAGAATGCTTTCTTGCATGGTGATTTGCAAGAAGAGGTCTATATGGAGCAGCCACTAGGTTATGTTCATGCTGTTCATCCTGAGTTTGTTTGTAGGTTGAAGAAAGCCTTGTATGGCTTGAAGCAAGCACCTAGAGCATGGTCTAACAAGATAGGATAGTATCTTGTCACTATTGGCTTTCAGATTTCCAAGGCAGATTTCTCACTTTATGTGAGAAAAGCAAAGAAAGGCATTATGCTGCTTGTCATTTATGTTGATGATTTGATCATCATAGGTGATAGTGATGAAGATATTCTTCATGTGAAAATGCTATTGAAGCAAAAGTTCGAGATGAAGGATTTGGGAGAGCTGCGTTACTTCTTGGGCATTGAGGTGATTAAATCCACTAGTGGGATATGGCTCTTGCAGAGGTAGTATGGATTGGACATGTTGTCCGAATATGGGATGATATGCTATAAGCCTATTTCAATTCCTTTGGAGCAGAATGTGAAGTTGAGCACAAATGCAGGTGAGCTTCTAGAAGACCCTACTATGTACAGACGCATAGTAGGAAGTTTGATTTATATGACTATTACCAGGCCAGATTTGAGCTATGATGTTGGGTTGGTAAGTTAGTTTATGCAGGCTCCAAGGAAACCACATTTGGATGCGGCTAGATGCATACTGAGGTATGTGAAGTCCACATTGCAGTATGGACTATTTTATGACACTAGGGTTTAGATACAGTTGCAGGGATACACTGATGTTGATTGGGCTGGTAGTATTTCTGATAGACAATCTACAAGTGGATATATGTTCTCTTTTGGGAGTGCTATAGTCACTTGGAGCAGCAAGAAATAGCCTACAGTTGCCTTGTCGAGCACAGAGGCTGAGTAGAGGGGTGTAGCAATGGCTGCATGTGAGGTAGCTTGGTTGCATAAGCTACTTTATGATATGCATCAGTCTGCAGATGGGCCCTGCAGATGGGCCGGTTGTCATTTATTGTGACAACATGAGCAGTATACACTTGGCAAATAACCTAGTCTATCATGCTAGAATAAAGCACATTGAGGTGCATTATCACTATGTGCGAGAGAAGGTTCTAGTAGGTTTTATTGATCTAGTTTATGTCAACACAGAGGATCAGGTAGCTGACATATTCACAAAGGCATTGGGTGCAGAGAAGCTACACAAGTTCAAAGACCTGCTTGGTGTGTAGGAATTGGGATTGAGCTCGAGGGGGAGTGTTGAGATATCGAGCTCCACTCGTGATATGCCAAGGTGGCTGTTGTGCATTTATATCACCAACTTGTTAGTTGCAGATGCGGTTTGTACACCGCCCATGAATAATAGCTGGATGATAGCTATCTTTATGTACTCTAGTTAGTGGCTCAGTTAGTATGCCACCTTAATTAGCTGAGTTTGGTTTGAGACCCACATATAGGGTTCACCTATTCTTTTGTACTTAGAGTTCTTTTGGCTTTCACAACTACGAAGAGGAAAATTGTTTTCAACCTCCACCCTTGTGTATATTCCCCCATTGTGTATGTGAGAAAGCTACAAGTGAGACTCCTTCCTTCTCTCCCACTCTCTTCACACATACCCCCATTCCCCGCTCCCCCCACCCTTGCTACCACTCCACCCCTCCCCTTGCCCCACCCCATGCCCCTCCCTTCTCTCCCCCCTCCTTCATGCTATCCCCATTTTCCCCAACGTCATGTGAGTACAAAAATTGTGGTCAAAATAAGCAAGATATTAAAGAGTGAGTACACAAATTGTGGTCAAAATAAGCAATATATTTATTTCATATTTGTATACAATTACACCATAGCTTCTGTTGGTGGTTGGACACATCTGCTCCCTTCTCTCACTCTAGCTTGCAACCAACGTGCAACTCCTTGACTCCCTATGGATGCTTTCCAAACACTATGCCTTCTATTCTTTGATACAATTTGAATTGCTTTTGCAAGTTCTGATGCCTTTGCCTTTTCAGACTTCAAATTCCTTCCTAGTAGACATCTAAAAAACCAGTCGAACATCTCATGCAATGCATTGCTGCGAATGACACCACCACTATGCCTTGAGTTCTTAAAGTAGGTTGCCTTAGCTCTATAGTGCGACTTCTCCATGCCTTGTGTATTCCAAATTGACAAAGGACCCCAATTTTGTACAAACCATGGTCCGTGTGCATAGAGAATATGCTGCAAATAGGATGAGAATCAAATCAGCAACAAAAACTATTTATAAAGCAAGTGCTAAATATTACGATGGTGCCAAGATTACCATGTAATGTGTAATGTGCGATTCCCCCCATGCTTTCACCATTAATTGCATAAACTCTTTCACAGCCATCTTGAACCTTTCATAATACATCTCATCGATTTGAACCTAGCAAAGCAATTTTATCAATGCATCTACCTTTGTCCATACTTTAGCTCTCAAAGTTGCTACTTGAGGATGAGAAGCCTTATTGGTTGTGTATTCACACAATGCTTTCCAGTATTCCCAACCCAAATGACTTTGAGACAATGTATGTTTGTCTTTGTCAAGATTGTGATTCGATAGGAATCTCCTTGCCTTCCCTCCACTCATGGACACTTTTGCAGGAAGATTCTATGTTGCCCCATACATTTTCTTATCCTCCTTAAGTTTGACATGTCCTCTATGGAATCCCATCTCTGACAACAACTTCTCAGCTTCTGCAATGCACCGTGTAGATACTTCTTGCGAAATTAAATTCCAAGCATAAACAAGATGCAAATACCCAAAGCTCAATCACAAACCACCATCGGGGGCTGGTTTAGGCACCACTAACCTATCCAAGCATAAACAAGATGCAAATACCCAAAGCTCAATCACAAACCACCACCAGGGGCTGGTTTAGGCACCACTGACCTACGTTGTATCTAGCATGTGTATGATGTGCTCCTCAAACACCTTAAACATCATCAATGTAGCAATGACTTTTGCACTTAGGCTGTCTCTCCTTTTCTTGCATTCTATTGAAGCCCACAGACTTCTCGGATTGGGATGATTGTGCATTGCTTTTGCTCTACATTCAACCGCTGGAGCCACGTTTGTCCCTTTGATTGACAACATCTTTGACATTGTGCGCCCAAGCCGTTTCTCATTTGTTTCAGGGGACACCAACATAGCTAATCTCACCCTCTTTGTAGCTAGTTGATCTAAGCTATGCACCCCTTTCACTTTCTGTAGGCCATTTCTCAGGTTAGAGACCATCACCTCTTGGGCGTGCATCTCTCGAGGTGTTTGTAGGGTTGTTACTCTACAAACTTTAGGGTGCAAGCTAAATCTTGTGAAGGCTCAAGACTGGTAATCACCTAATGGCCTGATGTTGCTACCTCGAATGCTCTCTCCAATCATGACATCATAGCTTGTGCTTTCACTTTCTATCAGGTTAGAGAGCATCGCCTCTTGGGCGTGCATCTCTCGAGGTGTTGGTAGGGTCGTTACTCTACAAACTTTAGGATGCAGGCTAAAGCTTGTCAAGACTCAAGACTGGTAATCACTTGAATGGCCTAATGTTGTTGCCTCGAATGCTCCCACCAATCATGACACCACAACTCGTGTTTTTTGCTTCTATGGCAATGATCGAATGCATGCATTTGCAACCACTTCTTGTTGCTATTCTGCGAGGAGTCTTCTTTATTCTCATTGTTTCTCCCTTCACAAATGTTGCAAAAGTCTCTTCCATGGCTGTTTTGATACCGTGCCAGTGCTTTCCTCGATCTGCACTCTATTCCTTGTGCCTTGACCTGGCTTTCTAGCTTTCTTGTCTCGCAGCCTCTGTCTACTTCTCTTGCAAGCCATGGCAAGCTGCATGTGGCCATTGATGCCATGGCCACGATAAGTCCAAAATAGACCCAAAGAACCTAGCTAGTGAGGCAAGCAAAGAATAGAAGACAACTTACCCCCACTAAAAGAAGACAATGGCAAACCAAAGTCTATGCAAGGTCACATCAAGGTGCATGCAGGTTGCAGGGCAGAGGCATGGCGGGGGTAGGTTGTAAGTACTTAATCTTCCAAGATTTGATGGGCAGGAGGTGTGAAAATTTAAAATTCATGGGAGTAGCAAAATTTCAGCTCATTGGTTTCCCCCCTTCGGCGATACACGTCAGTAGAATTGGATATCTCAAACAAGTGCAATGTGGCCTAAAATCTTCAAAAAATTAGCCAAAGGACACACTATCGGGTTTGGTGCTATGTATTATGAAATGCAATGACCTTTGGCATGCTTATGAGCCATATAGCAAGCAAGTGCATGGAAAAAGAAACAATTTAAAATTGTAAACAGTGTTGGATTTATCAAAAGATCTTTGCACATGCACAAATTGCACTTTTTCGACTTCTTCCATTTTAGGGTAAATTTAGATACCAATACCAAACAACTATCAATGTTTTAAGACCACCATACAGTAGTCCCACCACTAGTTTGGATTCCAAATTTTTAATCCGTTTTGCTTTTCAACTTGAAATCAAAAAAAAGTTATTGAGCATGCCCTCAAATGGGTATGCATCACTTTAGCACAACATTAGAGGCCCATTAATCCATGCCTAATGTTCTCATTTAGGTATGTCCTTGGGTTGAGGAGAAGCTCACAAAATGTACTTTTGAATGATTACTTTGTTGCATGTATGTATAGAACAAAATTTTGATGTTTTTGAATAAATTGCTATATCCTATAGTCTTCAAGATGCATGCTTCACATGCAACATAGCACTAGCGATGCTTTAATAGTCTTGTTCCAAATACTTGTTCCATAATTTCTTTCTCTTATCTCCAAGTTGGAATGTGTACTACAACTTGAAGATAAAGTTTGCTGAATTCTGGTGAGCAATGCATAAGTTATGGGTCATGCAAGATACCTATATACAGAAAAGTCCCTGAACCTCACAAAAAATGGCTACACCAACAAAAAATGACCCAAAAGGAGGAATATATGAAGTTAATGCCTCCAGATTGCAACAAAAAAACAACATCATCCAATGTGAATTCCTGTTGTACGAGAAAACTATTGAATGAAGTAGTAGTGCCATCAATAATATGCAATTTCTTTTGACCCTTGTGATTCTTGTTGACATAAGCAGGAAGATGGAAGTATTGAATCACTCGGTCAAAAACTTCTTGTAGCATAGGATGCATATCTTCAAGTGAAAAGGCACTTTTAGGTGATGAAAAGATTCCAAAGTATCTAGCTCTCTGACTTCCACAGATTGTTCCACATTACCAGCATGAAGTATATATAAGGGAGTAATATCCACATGTAGCTCGAGAGACGGAGATTCAACAACTAGAGAGGCTAGCTGATGCTAAAATCCAACCAATGGATACTATTCAATCAAAGAGGGCTCATGGGAATCAGAAACATCAGGGTCACTATTTGCTTGGGTATAGCCATTTTTAATGAGGTTTAGGGACTTTTTTGTATATAGGTATCTTGCATGACCGATAACTTATGCATTGCTCAACGGAATCCAACAAACTTTGTCTTCAAGTTGTAGTACACATTCCAAAATTGAACATGAGACCAAAAAATATATGAGATAAGGTCTGGAACGAGACCGCTAAAGCATTACAAGTGCTATGTTGCACGTGAAGCATGCATCTTGAAGACTATAGGATATAGTAATTTATTCAAAAACATCAAATTTTTATCATGTATATACATGCAACCAAGTAATCATTCAAAAGTACACTACATGAGCTTCTCCTCAACCAAAGGACACACCTAAATGAGAACATTAGGTATGGATTAATATGCCTCCAATGTTGTGATAAAGTGATGCATGCCCATTTGAGGGCACACTCTATAACTTTTTTTTAATTTGTTGAAAACCAAAATGGATTGAAATTTTGGAATCCAAACTAGTGGAACTATTGCATGGTGGTCTTAAAACATTGATAGTTGTTGGTATTGGTATCTAGATTCACCCTAAAATAAAAGGAGTTGAAAATGTGCAATTTGTTCCTGTGTAATGATCTTTTAATAAATCCAACACTATTTACAATTTTGAATTGTTTCTTTTTCCATGCACTGGCTTGCTATAAGGCTCATATGCATGCCAAAGGTCATTGCATTTCATAATACACAGCATCAAACCTGATAGCATGCCCTTTGTAACCTATTGTCATTTTAGTCCACATTGCACTTGTTTGGGATATCCAATTCTACTGACGTGTATTGCTGGAGGCGGGGAAACTGGTGGCTGAAAATTTTGCTACTCCTCCAAATTTTGAATTTTCACACCTCCTATGCATCAAATCTTGGAAGATTAAGTACCTGCAACCTACCCCAACCTTGCAACCTGCACGCACCTTGACATATCCTTGCATAGACTTTGGTTTGGCGTTGTCTTGTTTCAGGTAAGTTGTCTTCTATTCTTTGCTTGCCTCACCAGCTAGCTTCTTTGGGTTTATTCTGGACTGATCATGGCCATGGTGTCAATGGCAACATGCAGCTTGCCATGGCTTGCAAGAGAAGTAGACAGAGGCTATGAGACAAGAAAGATAAAAAGCTTGGTCAAGGCACAAGGAGCAGATTGTGGGTCAAGGAAAGCATTGGCACGGCATCAAAATGGCAATGGAAGACACTTTTGCAACATCTACAAAGGGAGAAACAATGAGAAGAAAGAAGACTCCTTGTAGAGCAACAATGAAGTAGTTGCAGATGCACACATTTGATCATTGCCATCGGAGCGAAGAACATGGGCTGTGGTGTCATGATTGGTGGGAGCATTCGATTCAGCAACATCAGGCCATTCAGGTGATTACCAGTCTTGAGTCTTCATAAGCTTTAGCTTGCACCCTAACATTTGTATATCTGCTTTCCTTTCCACCATATCAAATCCCCCATCACTATGGATGCATCTTTAAGAGTGCAAGTATTTGCAGTCTTGTCATGCAAATTGGCAGACCTAGCGGCCATAGCCTTATCCCTTTCGTCATTGAAGGAGGACATCACAAGGTCACTTAAGACTAGTTGCATTTGGCAAACTCTATTTAATTACTCAGTATGTCAGCCCAAGGGCCATCATTTCTCTAACTTGCATGGTGGATAGATGGTTATTGCCTACAGCATCTAATCAATCCTTGAGAGTCACCAATGCCAACCTGGTGGTCTATGTGTCCAATAAATCATCTTGATTGTTCTAAAACTAGCATGTAGCTTTGTACTTGCACATAACTAAGTGGTTGGATGGTTGTGTGTGCAAGTGTCCAATCAATCATTAGTATGCTAAGTTAAGTAAAACATGCCAATCCGATGGACTAACTATGCTCCAACAATTTGAACCAACTAACACACACAAGGAGTATTCTATTGTCCTTTAATTACCCATGAGAACATCAAGAGTTTAATGGACCTAACTTGTCAAATGGTTGCAAACATGATCAAGGGGAAGACACCGAAGAAAATGAAAAAAATTTCAATAGCTTAATTACTTTGTAATACTAACCAACCCATTAATCACCAATATGAACACCTCAATTAATCATGGCATTAATACTATCAAAACCAAAGTAGAATAGAGGTTGCCTAAGAGAGATCAAAGGTTGCTAGGAGAAGGCATTGTTGAAGGCGGTCTCTCGTGAGGTAGTCAATCATGGAAGTTGAGCATAGCTTCAGTCAGAGGCTTCGTTGCCTATTCTTGGTGGCTCATAGGAGAAGCTAAGGCATCCACAAGGAGCTACGGACTTAATGGAGCAACGGGAGGCTACTACCAGTTGGAGATGGCAGACTATGTCAAGCATGTGCCTCGTTGCCATTGCTACAGAAGACTATGTTGAGGGAGCACACGGCTGTAGGAGGGCGCTACAGATCAAATGGTGTTGAAGGAGGTTGTTGAAGCTCACTTGGAACTATGATGAAGCCTAATGTTGAGCATCCTCTTCTTTCATCTCTCGAAGAATCCATCACACTGAACCTCTCCATCTCATAGAAGGAGCCTCAACATGAAAATGACCATATCTCTCTCTCCATAGCTTAGAATGATGAGCTTTTTGAACTGAATTGGAGAGGAAGAATAGCTCTACAAGACAAAACTCTCAAGGTGAAATGGAGGGCTTATCACTCATGAAGGGAGTGGGAGCACCATCGGCTCTGATACCATGTCAAAGTGAGGGATCAAGGGGGATCAAAGCATCACAAGAGAGACATAGGATAGCAAACACTCAATCTATTACAAAATGTGTGTACTCAATAATACATGATAGGCTTCTTATATAGAGAGAGCCTTTAGAATAGTCAACACTTGTGGGATCATCTCATCCACATCTCTCCTTGTGCATATCCTCAATCCACATCTCCACATCATGTAGTCCACATCCTAGGGTGGCTACTTTGATTCTTTCCTTAGCACATACCTTAGTCTCTAATTATGTGCTCATGGCACCACAACTCTCAACAAGGTGGTCAGGCTAGAGACTACGATGCGTGAAGCAATGCAGAGATGCACGATGTAGTGCAGAGTTGCCGTGTGTCGAGCTCAATGATGTTTATAATAAATAGATTGCATCTCATTATTACACCAATGTGGCATCATGACATCAAAAAAGTTTCCAGTGAGAGTGCGGGTCAGTGCAAAATTCAAAATTTCACTCAGGAGCGCATCGTGTTGTGGCCCCAAAATGACCCCGAAAATAGTTCTACGACTGGCTACACCTAAGCAAATGTTGACCCATCAATAATAGAAGAAGCTAGCTAATGCTTAACTCCACCAACCAAGGGAGACTGCTGAACTAAAGAGGGCTCTTGGGAATCAAAAGCATCAACATCAAAAGGGGAAGAAACATTTAAAGAAGGTGATGGAGATTCAACCATAAGTGTATCCTACATTGAAAGAGCCTAGAATGCGTTCGACAAAGGAATCAAAGGAGATAGTGAGGTCAACTCTTTTCCTTGAGGGTGGACTCGTCTCCATTGTTTTTTATTTTTTGGCTACTACTGCATATTATTCAACTAGAGAGGAGTAGAAAGCCTTGGGATGGATGAAGAGCCTTGAACATTGGCAAATGGACACGAGTTTAAGTGGCAAGTACAAGCAAAAGGACCAAGCTGACAACACTTGTAACATGCATAAGTGGAAAATAAGAAAAATATAGAGAAATTCAAAAACGATTCTCTAAACCATAATCATGTCTAGACATAAAGATACATGTTGTTCCATATCCCACAAAATGCATATTAGGATATCTCTGCTAAAGACTAAAAACTCCTACTTTGAAAAATGCATCACTCTCCCCAAAAGAGTTGCAATAGAATAAATGTGCAAAAGAAGAGGTACTAGCAAGGCTTTTAGGGTGACCTAGACAATATAGTAATGCATAAGTTCTTGGTTGGGTCAAAAAGAGGGTCCCAAGGCATAACCTAAGCAAAATAACCAGTGCCGTGGATCCCTGCCATATGAGCCAGCTTGTGGTAGACTATTTCCACATTGATACAATCACCATAATAAAAACCAGGAGTTGATTTTGTTTGCTCCAATGACTCTGTCGACCATGCACATAGCATAGAGGTAGTCATAATTTGCCCCATATAGTATAGACAAACACCATATTGTTGTCCATGAGAAAGAATTTGGAGAAAAGATTTAGAGGGGAGAACCCAACACACATACAAACCTGAAACATGATTATGGAAGACAGACTCCTCGCAGAGATGATGAAGGAGGTCCAACTACAACAATATTGTCAAAGTAAAACTTCCAAAATCAAATTTCTAAGACTTGTCATGCTTAACAGAAGAACAAAAATAAGCAAGCCACTCGTGAGACTTGTCACACTGAGCAGATGGCTTCTTCCAATTAACAAAACATTATAGCAAAGTAGATTGAATAGCAATTAACATAAATAGCTCAGATGGAGCAATCATGATAGGATTGGGTAGAGTAAGTTATGTAAACAGCTTAGATGGAGCAACCGTGATGATGCAAGCTAGGCAAGACAAATTTACAAAACCATACAAGACACAACAATATGGAATCTCATCAAACGGCTGATAGAACATATGCTGAGAAGGGGATGTAGACTATTATCCTTAAAATAACTAGAAAGGAATGACAAAATCATGGCATTGCCATATACCAACAATGCATTAGGTGTCACTACCACTATGCATTGAACCATAATAAGTGTCTAGATTCCTACATCTACTAGGAACTTGCACCAAACCCATTAAGAAACACTTTAACAAGCACAAGGGTATTAAAATGTCCTCTCGTAGACACATCACCAAAAATCTATCTTCAAATTTATAGCATTGAAATTCAAGTCCACGTGAACTTTTCCATGCTAGACACGTGTTAGACATGGGCACTTTACCCAATCATCATAATCAAAATTGTCTACTATGAAGCCCTTGTAGGATAGTTTAGAATTAGAAATGATGAACATTATTTTGGACTTGTGCTTGATAGGACAAATTTTACAAATGAGACACATATATGTAGTGATTTTTGGGTCACCCTTGAAATGGAGATAAGGTAGAGACCATGAGAGATTCTTCTTAATTAACAAGAAAACCACACACATGCGAACACAGCCTTTAGTTTCATTTGGTGTTTCCATACTATGAGTATTTTTTAGCGACTATGTGACCAACCATTAGATGAAGAATAAGACATAGGAGAAAATAAAAAATCTAAAGAACTAGGTATTGGTGGAGAATAAGAATACAAAAGATCTAAAGAACTAGGTAGTGGTAGAGAAGAAGAATCAGTACACAAAGAAGAATCGACACTCAAAACAATTTTCCAATTTTGTGGAGAAACCCCTAATTTGTATGTACATCAAGAATGTCATAGGAGGATTTCTATATTGGCAATAGATCAACACTATGTACCACTAGCATACTATCAAATCTTGCCCATCACCTTCAAGAAATTATGCACCTCAAGCTACCTTTTCAACTGTTAACATCGAAGGAATTTGGGTTAATAATAAACACCAAAGGGAACCTATGTTGAAGGATAAATAGAGCAAAGACATCAACAAAGAGCAAAAAATGATTCAAAAAAAGATGCCAACCAGCAAGAGACAAAGATGAATAAGATGGCCAAAGGAAAATAGGGCCAAGGACCAAAGGAGATCCATCTCCAAGACAAGGGATGAAGACCAACAAACAAAAGGGGGAAGAGAACGAACCACTAGCAACAACAAAGGCAAAAGGTGACAGGCAAAGGATGCAACCAACGAAGCCAAAGCACCACCGATAAAGTAGCAAAACCCAAGGAATGGGGCATCCTAAGGAGGTGATTTGAAATGATAGCATGCAATGTGATAGTCTAACAATCAAATTCCACATGTCATTAGAGCTATGTCAAATTAGTAGTTTATTTTGTATTAATACTTAAGCAATTCAATCATATACATTCATTTATATAAAATACATTCTACAAGGCTAACGTTTATATTGAGCCTTCAAAATACCCTATGTGATCCCCATCATACATATGATGTATTTATGTGGCCATTATCTTTCCTATAATTAGCACTTATTTTAGAGACACTATTTTGTCTTTATGGGACTTCTAAAAATTGGTAAATATTTTTTTTTCATCTAATGCAACAATTATTATTTATCCAATCTTGGGTACCATATTTGATTCTTAATATATGTAATGACCTCCCTTGTTGCTCTATAAAGTGAACATTAGTGGAGAATTGGGGTCTCCAAAGGGCCTCATAAGGAATGGATTAAGAAATGGATTAGTCATAATAAAAGGGACAAGGTAGGTCCCAAAAAGTCCTAACCCCCCCTCACCTAGGTGGGTTAAGCCCACAAGTGACCCCACCTCTTACACAACTCTTACTCCTAGGTGGGAACCAAAAAATTCAAAATTCAAAAATTTGAATTTTGAATTTCCTCCCTCCTTCTCTCTCCTCCCTCCCTCCCTCCCCCTCCTCCCCCCTCCCTCACTCCCCCTCCTCACTCCCTGCTCCCCCTCCCTCCCTCCCTCCTCGCCCTCCCCTCTCCTCCCCTCCCCCTCCTCAGTCCCTCCTTCCCCTTCCTCCTCCCCCTCCCTCCTTCCCTCCTCCATGCCTACTCCTTCTGCCCTCTGTAAGAAAATAATACAATGTCTATGCTCAACAGATAATAGGATCTCGTATGCAAGAGAGAAAACCAGATAGTGTGGAGAATCAAAATTTTGATTACTATAGAACTGATACAATAGATGGCGCTGTCTCCCAACCGTGCGCTCCTGTGAGAGAAGCTTCGATGACGAGCTGGAAACAGTAGAGGACGGAGGTTGGATGCTAAGGAATCAGGGTTGCTGTAGCCAGTGATGAAATGGGCTTCAGGAGCTTGCTCTTATATAGCCACTAGTCGTAGTTGGTTAGACCCAATGTGGTGACTAACCCAGTCCACCCAAAATAGTTGAAATAGGCCACCAACCACACGATAGAACCAGTGCACAAAATAGAGCAACTAACCTACAGTCCTCGTTCAGCCCATAGCCATCCGGGATCATCTGGTACTCCAAACGGGCCCCGCAACCCGAGAGTGGGCTGCCTCAAGAAATGCTACGTCTACCCTCAATGCAGTCAGTCATGGGATGCCTTCCCATACTTGCATGTAGCCTAGTTGGCAGTGTGCCAACTCCGTCCAACCATCAGGCCACACATGGCCCCCATTTGGTGTCCAAACCAGGACCTACTAGATAACCGAGCTACTCATATGCCTTCTCCTCATATGGGGGGCTTACAAGTAGAGTTAGCTGGTTCTTGTGTAGTTACATGAGAGTGGAGCATTGATATCTAACACCCTCCCCCTCCCTCCCTCCCCCACACCTGCTCCTCCTGCCCTCCCCCTCCCTCCTCCTCCACTACTGCTCCTCCTCCCCCCTCCCTCTTACTCCTCCCTCCTCCCTCCTTCCTCCTCCATGCCTACTCCTCCTCACCCTCCACACCTGCTGGTTTGCCCCCCTTTCCTCCTCTTCAACTACTGGTCCTCCCTCCCCCATCCCTCCTCCTCCTCGCCCTCCCTCTTCCTGCGTGCTACTCCTTCAAGCCTACATCTCCACACCTTCTCCTTCTCTACACTCCTTTACTCATGACACCATTCGAGGATGTCTCCAACAAGTACCAGGTTCACTTAGAGTTGGAAGCTGAATATGCAAGCACACGTAGTCTAGGATTGAGGGGAGCTTCCAAAATCCACAGTCTTCGTTCACAAGGAAAGAAGCATCTTGACCTTTGGGTAGAAGGATCCTTGTATCCTTTAGATCCTGCCAACCAAAAGAGCCCTCCTTTCCATACAATGCATGAGCTAGTTCGGTTTGTTGGAAATGGACATGTGGGGTTGCTTGGTTATTGCAATCGGTTAAACAATGCTCAGCAGTCAATGGCTATGCAAGCAAGCGAGATGTGCAGAGCCCAAGCAGAGATGCTAGCACATTTAGAAAATAACACCATTATTGCAATGCATAACTCTATGCAGGATATTCAAAGGGAGAACCAGGATCTTTATGATAAAGCCAAAGCATTGGACTTGGAGCAAAATGCATTGGACTTGGAGCAACATAAATTAGAAGAATCACTCTATAAGCTAGCTGAGTCCAAAAAAGGCTTGGAAAGATCTATATACAATCAAGTACGACGAGCCATAGAGAAGGAAAGAGAGAAGGCAGAAGAACGAGTGCAAAAGATGAAAGAAACAATGTTGGGATTGAAGGAGAGGAAAAGAAGGTACTTACATAACATGGATGCATTGGCACCCACTGGTGGTGCTAGAAAGAGGAGAGTTCGGGCTACAAGGTTGGATATCAAATGTTCCAATGAGATTACATTCTTTTGTGCTACACTATTTGTGACTAAGTTTTTATTGTGTTCTTCTTTAGGAACTTCATTGAAGATGTGATGGGAAGAACAGACAGGGATGATATTGACTGTTCATATGCTCTAGCTAGTTTATTGAAGTCAAGCGATGTCATTGGGATACTAAGGGACCCAAGACACAAGTGCCTACGTGTGCAAGTTGCTGAGGAGTTAATGAAGGACTTCAAGGATATTGTGGATGCAAAGGAGATGCTTGCAGCTTGTGATACTACCTTTGCCCTCCTATTTTTACACTTTCATTATTGTTTTGGTGCAACTACCTACTACGAAACTAAAACAAATATGGAGATGAATATGAGCCACATGTGTGTGAAGTAATTGTGAAAACATAACTTTGTAAAAATGATTGCAAATACCAACAAGCATGGAGACTTTGCTAGAGGACAATTAAAAGGAGTGTGAAGCAAGCATGGAAATAAATATGAGCCATATGAAATATTTAAAACATATAATAAAAATTCTTCAAAATCATAAATAGAAGATGTCGTTCTTAATTATTTTACGAGTTGTTAAAATCATGAATATGGCATGTCATAGTTAAGTATGTTTCAAATTTCTAGCAACCCTTGATACTCAAATACACACCTTTCAAACATTTAATAATGAGCTTTAATAAAACAAAAGCTTATTTTTGCCTTCGTCTATTCATAGGTCATATTACTTATGCAGGCTAATCTGATAAGAATGTAGCCTAATCAAAATGTCTTATATATTGGCACACTTCATAGAATTTCTTTTTCCAAACTTCTTCAACACTTGTCTAGGCATGATACTACATAAGACTCTATGGTGATTTATCATGAGAAGCTATGACACAATCAATGATGACCTTGACCATTCTCCAAACAACCAACTCACTACTTAGCAGTCTAAGTGCATTGACCATGGATCCCTTGTTTGTGGATTTATAAACCTCTTTTAAAAACCAATGAAATCTTTTAAGGGGATACATACAATCCTACATTGGTTGAGTCTCTATCTAAAATAAAGAATTTTTTGAAAACACTTAATGGAGATGAACATTGAAGAGATCAACCCATTTAAAGTAGTGACAAAGCTCAAGAAAATGTTGAGATTGAGTAGATTATCAAGCAAAAGATTCACGACCTAGAGCATTTTTGCATAGGACACAAAAGGAAAGATGGAGATCATGGAGCCACCAACCACAATCAAACAGCTCAAATTTAACACCCGCATCTCACTGAGCCAATCTAAAAACTAAACTTGGGAACTAAGGAGGCAAATAAAATGGTCAATAAAAGCCAAGTGGTGACCTCTTGGCTTGTCAAAATCTTCCATAAATTCATAGTTTCTGTTTTGGTCCACCTCCTAAGTCCCTTTTGTCATGAGCAAATCTTTTAACCTTGGAGGTGGAACTCTTTGGGATGTTGGTGATAGCTATGGTAGTGCCTATATCCACTGTGTCAAAGGCCCTTAGTTTGAGTGGTCACTATAGAGTACACATTGTTACTCCATGAGGTGAGGGGTTTTTAAAAGGTATTGATTGAGCAAGTAAGAAGGAAAAATGGTCTCTTCATTGCACCTACATTATGTAAAGTCGTAGAAAATGTTGCCTTGATAGCGTGCTTCAAGTTGTAATAGACAATGGAAAGAGATGTCTCAAGAAGCAAAACAAGAATTACAAATTCGAATATCTTTGCAGTATGAAAAAAATGATAATGGAATTATCATGCTCACAAATCTGCTCCTTTCCTATGAGAATATCTCTAATTGATGATACAATGATATCCCTAACCATGATATTAGTGTTCAGAGTTGTGGTGCCATGAGCACATAATTAAAGGCTAAGGTATGGTATAGGAAAGAATTAAAGTAGCCACCCTACGATGTGGACTACATGATGTGAGGATGTGGATTGAGGATATCCACAAGGAGAGATGTGGATGAGAGGATCACACAAGTGTTGACTATTCAAAGGGCACTCTCTATATAAGAGGCCTATCATGTATTGTTGAAAACACACACATTGCAATAGATATAGATTTGCTATCTCCCTCTCATGTCTTATTTAGTGTGCTTTGAGCCTCCTTAGTTCTTCTGCTGATCTTGTGTGCACTAGGCTTAGTGGCGATCATATATTGGACCTTTCTCATGGTATCAGAGCATAGGTTGCCCACAAGCCTAGGTAGTTTAGAGTGAGTGGCACACTCTTATCTTGATGTTAGGGAGAGTTTGTGCGATTATGTCCATGAGATAGTTTCACTATATGAACCAGGTGGATTCTTGAGTGTTCATTGAGAGCTTTGAGATTTTGTGAGAATCCTTTGTGAGAGAGAGTGTGTTCATTTTAAGAGAACCTTAGAGATCAAACATCCTCTCCAACAGCCGACCTTCTACTTCATCAACAAGCACTCAACAAAGGCGCATCTCCAACTAAGGCTTCTCTTCAATAGTTGCTCCTCCATCATGCCAAGCCTCACCAAGCACTGTAGTAGTCGACGACCCACTCTACAAGCAAGCCCAAGATGCCTCGAGCAACTACCACAGTCTAGATCTTCAACCTTGATCTTCAACGACGACCATTGCTACTACGACGGCCTAAATCTAGTCACAACAGGCTCTATAGCTCTCAACAGCTGCCCATCTTTGCTATGCACTCTGCCAGCCCTGAGCCTACCTTCAACAGCCAAGCCACACCTCCTCCAAGCAGAACCGCACAAAGGCAAGGGGGGTGTAGAAAAGGCAAACGAAAACGATGCCCATGCAAAGTAATTGCCATGGAGGCTCTTCATCAACGGACTCTGCAAGGCAGCCACAACACAGAAGTCCTCTCCAATAGTGCCTCTTTCAAATCGACGAGCCAAGATGCTCTCAACGGACTTCCTACTCTAGCAAGCGGACGTCCAACTCCAACAATGAGTCTACTTCGCACTGGAACTTGAGCTACCTGCGAAGGATGGCCTATTGCCAAAAAAATTTCTATGTTTGAGGACTGTTGGTTGAGTCGGTGCCTTCCAAACGACTTCTCTGGGGAGTCCATCGGAGAGATTAAGCATGAAGGCCTATGTTTTTGGTGTTTTTGCCATGTGTTTTGACATAGATGCCCATGAGACCAAGTGCTTTTCTGAGCCACCGACACACCCGTATCTTGGCTCACCTCCAAGTTCCTCTACATAGCTCCGTCCGCCCCATCAAAGCTTTAGCGAAGCTTCCATCAATTTCATAGTGGACAAAAGTTTAGTAAACAATCTAAATCGGTAGGCAGCAAGCTTCCACCAACATCGGAAGAGATCTCGTGCCATCCTCCTCCTCCATGTCACTATCGTTTTCGAGATCGCGTGCCATCATCCTCCTCCGCATCGCCATCATCGTAGTTGCAAAGAAGCTTCAAAGCTTCCATTTCTTTCTTCTAAGGTGGTAACCTTAAGGCACGTGGTAGCCAATGGTAAAGACACGTGGCAAATAAGCCACTCAACCTAAGTCCAGATACCTTAGGTTAGCCTATGGTTAGGATTTTGACGTGTCAAGATGTGATGTGACCATGGTTAAGTTTGCTTAAACATGGGTTAATTCAGTTCACTTAAGAGATTGCCACATGGCATAGTGCCACCTAAGCATAGTCTTGCAAGTTGCATGTGACCAGCAGCCTCTGCCACATCATCAATTGGCTCCCCTTCTTCACAAAAACTTCGACAAGCCGTAACTTTCAATCCAAAAAGAATTTGAATATGCTCCAGAAAGGAAAAGCCATCGTCTTTTTGAGCTCTACACGTCTATCAAGTCAGAATCATTGTATGCAATTAGACACTACCAATATTGAAAGAAATCAATTGGTAAGACCTTTGCAACAAATTAAAAAGCAACGCATGAATGCAAAAAGCATGCCGAAAGCACAAGTGTATGAGATGACCATAGCCCAAAACATGGCATCCACACATTAAGCATTAAGGCACATGGAAGAACAAAGCAACATGCATCAAGCTACATCGAGTAAAGATGCAAACGCCATCGACATGAAGCATTGAAAAGCAAAAAACCTTGCCTATGTTTTGTAAATCAAGCCTGACCACCTGAGAGTAGCTATGAAAGCACCCAGGGGAGGTATTGACATGTAAAAGCCACACTTGACCACCTTAAGTAGCAATGCAAGCACTAAGGGGGGGTGATGGAATGTAACTCACATCTGACCACCTTGCAGTAGCCAAAGGATCATGGCACCTAGGGGAGGTGTTCAGAGTTGTGGTGCCATGAGCACATAATTAAAGGCTAAGGTATGGTATAGGAAAGAATTAAAGAAGCCACCCTACGATGTGGACTACATGATGTGAGGATGTGGATTGAGGAAATCCACAAGGAGAGATGTGGATGAGAGGATCACATAAGTGTTGACTATTCAAAGGGCACTCTCTATATAAGAGGCCTATCATGTATTGTTGAAAACACACACATTGCAATAGATATAGATTTGCTATCTCCCTCTCATGTCTTATTTAGTGTGCTTTGAGCCTCCTTAGTTCTTCTGCTGATCTTGTGTGCACTAGGCTTAGTGGCGATCATATAATGGACCTTTCTCAATTAGTATCCAAAAAGTCTAGTTCATCTTCAGTCCAAGGTGGTAAATATTAAACGTACATAACATTTACCCTATCCTTGTGTAATTAATAGTGCTACTGATGTATCTAACTACATTTCCATACCACCATATCCAAGTGTTACAAACTCTAGATACTCATGCAATTAATTTTCTTACAATAGAGACTCCAAAACAATAATAAAGAAACCAAAAAGATCTTGTAGACCACCAAGTAGATAGGAGCAATTTTTGTGTGCTAGTAGGTCACATCGGATGTGAAAAAGTAAGCCAATCCTCTTTCCATTAGCTCCAAGTGGAGTTTCTTTAATGCACCCTAGAATCTAGATTCTAGAGCACGTGAACTTAGGATGTATGATACTAAAACTGTGAACCCTACAAATAATTGAGTCTAGAATGACTGAACTTGGAAAACATGAGCTCAAAACCCAAAATATTAAAAAACCAAAATTTGAAGAATACGTGGGTGGTGCACATGCGTGCATGTGTGTGTGTGTGTGTGTGTGTGTGTGTGTGTGTGTGTGTGTGTGTGTGTGTGTGTGTGTGTGTGAAAGTTTTCCATATATGTGTGCTTAACTGGGGGCTTCTTTATGACATTTTAAAATGTAGAGTCTTCTTTTTGCTAAAAGCTATGTATATAATGGCTCCCACATAGCTCATATAGGCACTTTTTAGAAGCATCTTTGTAGTGTTATATTATATCCATAGCTTTGTTAGGTAGTAAGGAGATATAGAATTGATGCTTACCTGAATAGTCATAGTATAGGAGCTGGCCAATCACCCCATTATGTTGTGATTCACTCAACCACCACGAGTATATGGCCTTTCTATTAGTAGCAATCAACCTTCAACGATCATGCTATATTGTGATGATGATCATTGAAGTCGTGTAGGCATTCGTCTCTTGGTTTCTTTTGGCCGCCTCTCTTCTACATAGCCCTAAAGCTTTTCTACCAATACCATCAGAGAGACTATGGTGCACATTGGCCATGATACTATCATGCAAGAGATTGGCATGGTGCATGCAATCAATAAAATATGACATATACCTCAAACAGTGCCCAACTTTCCTATAAAATTTTAGTGTGCAAATACTTTTCTTCAACCTGCATATCAATTCCTCCTTCCTTTGACCTCATATCCCTATGGCTGCTGCATATCAAACTCTTCCTCTAAACCGCCATGAAGAAAAGTTTTCACATCTAATTATTCAAGATGCAAGTCCTCTACATCCACAAGACTCAGAATTGTTTCGATTGAAGCCATTTTAATAACAGGTGATATTTCATCAAAGTCAATACCTTTCTTCTATGCAAATCCCTTTACAACAAGCCTTGCCTTGTACCTCCTTTTTCCCCCATCTTCTTCCTTCACCCTATAAACCCATTTATTCTGCAATGTTGTTTTTCCCATAGGCAAGCAAACCAAATCCCAAGTCTAGTTTTGTAGCAAAGATTCCATTTCCTCTCCCATACCTCACTCCCACTCCTTTTTGGATTCTACTTGCATTGCTTGTTCATATGTTCTACCTACATTACTTGTTCATATGTTTCTAGTTCACCATAATCAGTCTCAATAGAACATAATTGAAAGAAGGAGAAAACTGCTCAAGTGTTATACTTATCCTTGTAGATGTTCTAAGTGCACCCAGAGAAATTTAAGGTTCTTGTTGATGTTGATGTTGCTCATTCTCATTTCCTGCATGGACAAATGCTTCACAACAAAAAATCTTCAGACAAGAATAGCTAACCCTTTTACCTATCCATGCCTCTTCTAGGATTCCACCATCTAAGGAGCTTGAAGGCAATCTATTTATCAAGTAAATAGTTGTATTCACTACTTTAGCCCAAAGTCATAAGGGTAGTGCTACATGTAGTCCTGTCACACTCCATGATTGTTCTGTTCATCCTCTCTAATAGTGGATTTTCTTGTGGCATTCTTGGAGTTGTCTTCTCTTTATGAATGCCATTGTATGAATAATAATTATCAAACTCTTTGATGTAGTATTTACCTCTATTATCAGATCTAAGAGACTTTAACTTCTTTACTTCCTCATTCTTAGCCAAAGCTTTCCATTTCTTAAAAGTTTCAAAGACATCACATTTTCCTTGAATGTAATAAACCCAAGTTTTTCTAGATGCATCATTAATAACGATAACATAATATTGAGAATTACCAAGAGATGATACATCAATAGGACCCCATACATCTGTATGCACGGAATGATACATTAGTGGGACCCCATACAGCTTTATGCACAAGCTCTAACTTTTCTCTCTTCTTTTCTTTCCAAACTCTAAGAAATCTGACTCTCTTCTATTTTCCATAAACACAGTTCTCACAAAAGTCCAAATCAACCTGCTTCAAACCTAGCAATAGCTTTCTTGAGTGAAGAATCTACATCCCCTTCTCACTCATGTGTCCAAGCCTATGTTGCCAAAGAGTTGTATCTACTCCTATAGAAGCTAAAGCAATAGAGGACTAAGCATTACCGGTATATAAATACAACGTACCTACCTTGGTCCCTTTTGCTATTACCATTGACCCTTTTGTGACCTTCCACAAATTTCCTACAAATGTGGTGAGTAGTCTTCATAATCAAATGGTCCTACTAAAATTAAGTTTATTTTTAAATCAAGAACATGTCTTACCTCCTTCAACAACCATTGGTTTCCATTCTACAATTTTATTAACACCTTGCCCTTTCCAACAACATTTAACACTTTATCATCACCTAAATGAGCAACTCCAAAATCACTAGAACATAGTCATGAAAATGTTTTCTATGAGGTGTAACAAGACATGAAGCCCTTGAGTCCACTACCCATGCATCACTGATAGCATCAAATGAAAGAATTAAGGCATCTTGCAACACACTACCTGCTACATTTGCTTCCTGTATATTCCCTTGCTGTCCATCTCTTGAATTCTTTTTCTTTCATGACTTTCAAGTGTCCTTTCTTCACAAAATGCCAGCACTCTAGGTTTCCTTTGGATTTCAATCTACTTCTTCTTGACTTGTTGCAATGTCTTGGGTTCTTTCCTTTCTCCCTTTGTCTTTCCCCATTCTCAAGATTCAAATCATTACCTGATATTTTACCTGTGCTTTTCCATCGTATTTTCTCGCCAAGGAGAATACCAACAACATCATCAGACTTTAAAGTGTTTGACCTAGAAATAGAGTTACTCACAGCCATGACCAAGCTATCCCAACTTTCTGGTAATGAGCATAAAATTAAGAGAGCTTGAACCTCATCCTCAAATTTTACTCCTACATACCTTAGTTGGCCTCTATTCATATTGAACTAATTCAAATGATCAACTATAGACCCACCTTTTGACATCTTTAGATGAATAGACACTTCATAAGAAATACCTTATTCGAAGCTAATGGTTTTTCATACAATGTATCTAGTGTGCTCATCAAGTCATTTGTTGTCTTCTGTTCAAGAACGTTGAAAGCCATTGGCGCTCCCAAACACATTGATATTGTTCCTAGTGCCTTTTTGTCAAGAACCTCCCAATCTTTGGTAGACATACTCGCATGCTTCTTTGCAATCCCATCTAATGATAAGAAAAGGTCCTTCTAGTACAAATAATCCTCAATATGCATCTTCTAATGTTGGTAGATCTTGCCATTTAACTTTTTAACTTTTAACTTGCCTTCTTCCATCATTGCTCTCACTTAAACCAAGAACCTCGATCAAAATGAGTCAAATGGGTGTTGCTCAAACAAATGCTCTTATATAATTATTTGAAGCAATGCAATAAATAGAGCAACAATTCAAGAAGCAAAATGCATAAAATACACAATACAAAAAGTGCATAGAATGAAAGAGACAAATAGACACCAATATATGTGGTTCACCTAGTGTAGGCTACATCCATGGAGAAACAACCAGTTCTAATTGTTTCTTATCTAACAAGTGAGAAGATACAAGATACAAGCAGTGGATATACTACTCTCCTACTATGTGAGCCACACCCTCACCTTACAACCACACAACTCATGCACTAATTTTCATGTATTTTTGTCTTTGGGGTTGCCACCCATGAACCCCCACCAAGGGGGGCCTAATGCATGTCACCTTCCCTCGGTGACGTCCTAGGGGGGCATTGCCCCCCCTACCCCCCCTTCATGGGATGGGTACAAACATGCCTAGGTCTAAAGCATAACCAAAACAATCTCTAAAAAAAGTCATGCTCCACATACAACATACACATAGCAAGAGAAGGGAAGATTGAAACCAAAAATTAAACTCTTCCACACAAAATTCACCACTTAATCAATTGGAGAAGAAGAACACAAATCACACCATGAAAGTGACAACAGGCTTGGTAGAATCTCCCCCTTAGATGAGTGGCTCATGCTTCCTCATCTAGAGTATTTATGATATTTCATAAAAGCACAAGGAGCCAAAATTATCCCCCTCTTCCAAAATGAGGGATTGGCTTTACATAGCCATCTTTGGGCCCAAATTTTGAATTATGTCCACTCCAAAATATATTGCTCAAACTTGTAACAATAAAGAAATACAAAATTGGCCCATGGCCATAAATGATGCACTGTGCGACACCTTGATCATCGGTACCCTCGCACTAACTCCAATCCTTGCTATGAGTTCCATCACCTATACTCAAGGCGCCAATTACATTAGTTATTAACAATTGATTGAACAAATCACTGAATCAACCGATTCCAACATAACCACACTCAAAGTATAATAACCAAGCACAAAACCAATAACACTAGCAACATCAATATTAACATGGAATCGCCCACAATACCAACCATCTAGCATGGCAAAAACACAAGCTAGTTAGGTGTCCCCAACTAACCATAAAGTATCCACTAGGACCCCCGCCACGTCCGGTGTACTCCTATGGAATACTTTGCAATAGCCACACTTGACTAAAATAAAATAATTTCCATAGCAAGAGAATATCAGAAATAAAATTTTGTAACATCCCTCTTGCTTGGATTGCAACAACTGGACCTCAGTTGTGTATTTGACTTTTCGAGTCAATGAGTAGAGATGTGAAGAGTAATCTCGTGGATATTCATCAAGTATCATCATGGTCACACAAAAATTCTTAAAGAGATCTTAAGCTCTCACTAACCAAGATATAACAAATTTAGCCAATTCAAAACTTAAGAAAGATTATTTTTATTCTTATCATGTACCAAGAGAAAGTACTATACCACATCTATTCATTGCTTATGTTATTTTGTTAAAGGTCCAAGCATATATTTGTCATATTCCTCAATTTCTATACAGACCCATACCAGTATGATATTGAGAAATGATAACAAATACAAAGCATAATTCTTTTTCCTTTTGCTGTGAGTAGCAATAAGTGACATATACTATTCTATGATCTCAGCAGAAGGGTATATGTACGTCATTGTCTAATCACATGTCAAAGTTTCTTATTTAACCAATATGTATTTTCTTCAGCTGCTAGAAAATACATAGAAGATGTTATCTCTTAAGAAATATTACTTCCGTCTTGCTTCGCAAAAAATGTCATATGCTTTTTCTTCTCTTTAATTTTCTCTAATTCAATTCACTTTAGCAGAACACTTTATCAAAGCACATTATATGTATCACACAATTGTTGGGATATCTCAAGGTGTATGCCTCAGGCACACCTTATGTTTCTATGTGTGAGTGCTAAAGGCACAATTAGGTGCCCACAAGCATAGTTAGGTGGTGGAGAGCCACATAGGATGATTGAGAGAATCTAGGAGCAGATTGAGGAGATGATTGTGGAGCTCTGAGGTCATCAGTGATGTCAGTGAGCATGTATGAGGTGCCTACTTAAGGACCTCACTTTTCTTCATTCTACAAGCAAGTAATGCAAGTATTCTGAGTTTGTGTCCACTCTTTCCTTTCCTTTCAGCCTTCCAACATGGTATCAGAGCCCTTTGATCCCCCTTGAGCCCATTTCTGCCACATCATCATCTTCTTCTTCATCTTTTTCTTCTCCATTTTCCTCTTTCTTGCCAAAATCTTTGAGAGCTTGGTTCTCCACCTACAAATGACCATTGCCCAAACCCTTTGAGCGGGAAACTCCTCTAGTATGGGTGAACTTCCACCTGCAAGCAATTGAAGAAAAAACGTTTGTGGTGGCTGCCATTCTCCAAACAGCGAATTTTTTCTATTGCCCAATACTCTCTGCCTGCTCTGCCAGTGCCTGAGCCCTCTTAGGAGTAGATGGGCGACCTCAAGACAAAGATTTTGAGCCATTTTTCAGGTCATTTGGTTCAGTGACGAGGGAGAAATCGTCAAAACTCAGTTTCAGCCTGTAGCAACTCTCCCGGGCAAAAGTGCGCACCATTTTGTCCAACCTCTGTGCAAGACCCTCTCTGGTATATGAGCTTTCTTTTAATTCAGAAAGCCCTCTTTTCCTTGCTTTGAAGAGTGAGCTACAAGCCCTCCAAGTTCAGCTTTTCAGTTTTGACAGTTTTGGACAAGTTTTTGAAGATGATGCTACATAAAATGCTACTCTAGCATTTCTAGTTTTTTGAAGCTTTCAATAACTTCAGTACAAGTGTGGCTTCAGTTTTGTTTTGAATTACTAGACCTAATTTTGATTGGAAAGTATTTATTTCACCCACTTAAGAAGCATCATTGTTTGAATATTGGTCACTAGTCTTTGCTACATCAAGTGCTCATATTTTGGAAGTCTTTCAGTTATTTTTTCCTTGTAAGAGAGATAGACACTGCCCAATATCTGGGTTAGACCCTCTCATGGCTACCCTATTTAACCTCGAGAAGTTTAATGGAAAGGGCTTCCACACAAGGCAGATGAAGGTGAAATTTGCATTGATGAGGGAGAACTTATGGGGACTTGTCAAACCGACTCCTACCGCTTCTTCTACGGCCTCCAATGCTAGAGAATCCTCAACTCCGACACGACCGGCAAGGGATCCAGCTAGAGAAGAAAAAGCATACGGTATTATTGCTCTTGCTTTAGGAGATGATTATATTCACCATATCTCTGACTTGGAGTCTCCTTCGGCAGCTTGGCAGAAGCTTGACATGATTTTTGGTGCTAGATCTCACATCTCTAAACTATCACTTAAAATCTCTTTCTTTGAATCGAAGATGGCTAGTGGTACTACTTTAGCAGCTCATGTCAACTATATGCGGAGTCTTATGACTCAATTAGCTTCTATCAACTCTCCTATTACTCCAGATGATGCTATGGCAGTGTTACTTGAGAGTATGCCTGAAGATTATGATCACATTGTTAGCACTTTAAAAAATCTTCCTAATCCTAATCTTGAAGGTATTATCTCTGCTCTCCAAGAAGAAGAAAGGAATATGGAGCTCAGGAAAGGCAATGACACTGCTTATGCTGTAAAAGTCCAGAAGGGCAAGTATACCCCTTGCAATCACTGTGGAAAGACAAATCACCTTTCAAAGGACTGCTTCAAAATTAATCCATGCAAGCACTGTGGCAAGAACAACCATAATGAGAAGTTTTGCAGAGCCAAAGCAAAGACAGAAAATGCAAATCTACTTTCACTTAATGAGCCTCCACAAGATGAGGCATCCTTTGAAGATTATGCATTTTAAACACATCTCTATGTATGCTCCAGATCTCTCTTTTTATGTCAAGGTACTCAGCCTAGATAGTCCTCCAAAATGAATGAAAATAAACTATTGCGTTTTGTGTGTTTTGTAAACACCTCTGGTCACCTTATGATGTAGGCCATGTGTATGTTTTGTTCCATGGTACCTCCTGCAGACATTGTGTGCATGTACATGCAGGGGAGATAACCATTGGAAGGTCTTTTTGTATCCCTTTTGTTTACCTTACACACAAGGGAACCCTTGCTAGCATGAGAACCTAGCCATAGATTTATCCTTGACCACCATGAGATGGCATGAGAAACTATGAGACTAGATGTATCCTTGACATAGCCTGAGGCATTTCCTTGAGGGGGGGTTTGTTGGGATATCTCAACGTGTATGCCTCAGGCACACCTTATGTTTCTATGTGTGAGTGCTAAAGGCACAATTAGGTGCCCACAAGCACAGTTAGGTGGTGGAGAGCCACATAGGATGATTGAGAGAATCTAGGAGTAGATTGAGGAGATGATTGTGGAGCTCTGAGGTCATCAGTGATGTCAGTGAGCATGTATGAGGTGCCTACTTAAGGACCTCACTTTTCTTCATTCTACAAGCAAGTAATGCAAGTATTCTGAGTTTGTGTCCACTCTTTCCTTTCCTTTCAGCCTTCCAACAACAATAATAGTTTTGTTATCTACAATTAAGCTAGGATTGGCATCGCCCCCCATATGAGGAGAAGGCATTTGAGTAGCTCAGTTATCCGATAGGTCTTGGTTTGGACACCAGATGGGGACCATGTGTGGCTTGATGGTTGGACGGCTTCAGTAGATTTGGCACATTGCCAACTAGGCTACATGCAAGTGCGGGAAGGCATCCCTTGACTGACCGCACTGAGGGTAGACAGAGCATTTCTCGGGGCAGCCCACTCTCAGGTTGCAGGGCCCGTTTGGAGCCTCAGATGATCCCAGATGGCTCTGGGCCGAACGGAGACCGTAGGAGAGTTGCTCTCTTTTGTGCACCAGTTCTATCATATGGTTGATGGCCTATTTCGGGACCAGTCGACCGTTTTGGGTAGACTGGGTCGGTCACCCAATTGAGCCTAATCGACTACAATTGGTGGCTATATAAGAGCAAGCCCATGAAGCCCATTTCATCACTGGCTACAGCAACGCTAATTCCTTAGCATCCAACCTCCGTCTTCTACTATTTCCAGCACGCTATCGAAGCTTCTTTCACAGGAGCACACGGTTGGGAGGCAGCGCCATCTATTGGATTCGGCTTTCTGGACCGGATCAAAGAAAGGTAAGGGTAAGGACTCTAGTAACCCATCTTCTTCTAATAATAAAGAGAGAAAGAAGAAGATCAAGTGCTTCTATTACGACAAGGTAGGGCACAAGCAGAATGAGTGCCGAAAGAAGATTGCAGATGAGAAGAACAGAGTAAAGAAAGAGTCTAGTAACAGCGCGCAGGCAGTACCAGTAGAGCTGTTCATCACAAGTAAGGAGATTTGCACGGAGGCAGTTCATGTACCTACGGATGAACTGTGGATCATTGACAGTGGTGCATCGTGCCACATGACCAGTCGGAAGGATTGGTATACCTCTCTACAGCCGGTAGGGAATGACATCCTGATAGAAGTCGACAATGATGCAAAATGTCCAGCAAAAGGAAAAGGTACGATTGCTCTCAAATCAAATGGAGTTGTAAAATAGTTTTCTGATGTTCTTTATGTGACAGATATCAAGAGGAACTTGTTGTCCATTTCCGCAATCACGGATCTGGACCTCAAAGTTCAATTTGATAAGAATGGTACACAGATTCTGGATCTTCAAGGGAAGGTCATTGGTAAAGGTACACAGCACAACAACATTTATGAACTCTCAGCTTTCAGTGCTCGATTGGATGTGCTCGATTGGATGTGAAGAACACTAAGCTATGGCATGAGAGGTTTGGTCATCTAAACCTTAGTTCTTTGAAGGAGATGCATAAAAGTGGAATGATTGTAAACCTACCAAAAATTTCAGATCTGCCCAATGTATGTGAAGCTTGCATGATGGGCAAGTAGCATCGGCATCCCTTTCCTAAAGAGGCCAGTAGGGCAAAGGCTCCTCGAGAGCTCGTTCACACGGACCTCTGCGGAAAGATGGAGACGGAAGCTTTGGGTGGTGGTTCCTACTACTTCATGATGCTGATCGCGACGACTACAATAGAAGGATATGGATATACTTCCTGAAGACTAAAGATGAGGCTTTTAGTAGGTTCAAGGAATGGCATGTAATGGTCGAGAAAGAAATAGGGAGGAAGGTGAAGAAGTTGAGATCAGACAGAGGTGGAGAGTTCACATCAACTGAATTCGAAAGTTATTGCAAAAGTCACGGAATCAAGAGGCAGAAACCCTCGCCACATACATCATAGAAAAATGGAGTAGCAGAATGCAAGATGCGCATCAATTGCGAAATGGGCCAGAGTATGATGAAAGGGAAAGATTTGCCAAAGTCTTTCTGGGCCGAAGCATGTAACACTACAGCTTACATCCTAAATCGTAGCTACACGAAGGCTGTGAATGGGATGACTCCACTGCAAGCCTTTTACTGCAAGCCTTTTCTGGTAAGAAACCTTCAGTTGCACATTTCAAAGTTTTTGGATGTGATTGTTTTGTGCATGTCCCTGATGCTACCAGGACCAAATGGGAACCGAAGAGCCGGAAGTGTATTTTCTTGGGCTACAGTGAAGAGGCAAAGGGTTACCTTCTCTATAACCCTGTTACCAAGAAGGTAATTGTAAGTCGCGACGTGGTCTTCTCAGAATAGCCGCATCAATTAGAGGAGGATGCTTCCTTCCCAGACAACTAGGACCAGGATATCCATCCAGTACCACCACTAATAATAGACCGAACTCCCCCAATGGTGCTTGGGAGGATTCAAGACAAAGAAGATGAAGAAGAGCCTGCAGAACCACAACGGCAACGGCCATTCCTGAAGTAGGTAAAGCAGCTTTTGGATGGCAAAGAACCTCCAACCATTGAGGAGGAACCATCCGAACACCGCCGGTCCAAGAGATTAGAGGAGCAAAGAAGGGCGCAAGAACACTTGGTCAACTATGCTTTGATGACAGAAGTGATCCGTGCTGATGAACCCAAGTGTCTTGAAGAGGCACAGGGCGATGATAGGTGGATGGAGGCTATGCAATTGGAGTATGGCTCCATAATGAAGAACAACACTTGGGACATTGTGGATCGACCACCAAAACGCAAGGTAATCAGAACCAAGTGGGTGTACAAGACCAAGTACAAGTCCGATGGCACGTTGGATAAGTATAAGGCTTGGCTCATGGCAAAAGGATTTGCACAGGTACATGGTTTTGATTATCGAGATACTTTTGCTCCCACAGCTCAACTAACCACAATTCACAGTGTTTTGGCTTTAGCTACCCAGGGAAGTTGGCCCGTGTTTCAGATGGATGTGGAATCTACCTTTCTGAATGGAGATCTCAATAAGGAGGTATACGTGGAACAACCACCAGGTCTTGAGATCCCCGGTTCAGAAGGTAAAGTCTGCAAACTGAAGAAGGCACTTTACATGTTGAAACAGGCCCCACGAGCGTGGTACCAATGAATTGATGCCTACTTTCTATAAAACGAGTTCAGGAGGAGCCCATCTGATGCAAATTTGTATATCTTCAGAGAAGGAGGCAGGTGTATGATCATGGTCCTTTATGTGGACGACCTTGTCATAATAGGAAACCATGAAGAGAAGATCTCACAGATGAAGCATTTGCTAGGAAGAGAGTTTGAAATGATAGACCTCGGACTGATGCATTTGTGTTTGGGGATTGAAGTTTGCAAGGAGTTGAAACAAATCTTCATTTCACAACTGAAGTATGCTGGAGAGATACTGAAGGCATTTGGCATGGCTGAGTGCAAGACAGTTGGTACCCCTATGGAGGTTGACGCGAAGCTCTCAAACGAGGATTCATCACCACTAGTGGACAAAGCGAAGTACAGAAGGCTTGTGGGCAACTTGATTTACCTATGCAACACACGGCCGGACATCAGTTTTGCAACTTGTGTACTAAGCAGGTTTTCCAATAAGCCCCGAGAGAACCATTGGAGGGCAGGGATATGGGTGCTAAAATACATCAAAGGCACACTTGATTATGGCATCACCTATACCAAGAGCAACATCTTGATCGGATTCTATGACTCAGATTGGGTAGGAGACGTGGACAGCAGGAGGTCAGTGACAGAGTACTATTTCTCACTTCGATCCAGAGTTGTGTCATGGGTCAACAAGAAGCAACCCATAGTTACTCTTTCTTCTACCGAGGCCGAGTACAAATCTGCATGCTTTGCTTCTTGCAAGGCAGTGTGGTTGAGGAGGATTTTGGGGGACATGGGTGCAGTGTAGAACAAGCCTACACAGTTATCATGTGACAATCAGAGTTGCATGGCGATTGCAAAGAACCCGGTGTTCCACGCTCGCACAAAACACATTGAGATTCAATATCACTTTGTATGCGAGCTCATCATAGATGGAGAGATCGACTTGGTGTATTGTCTGACTATAGAGAATGATGAGGACATCTTCACGAAGGCTCTTGGAAGAGACTTGCTACAAAGGCATCTTCATCGACTTGGCATTGGGCCGAAAAAGTAAGTTCACTTACGGGTGGACATTGAGGGGGGGTGTTAGATATCAATGCTCCACTCTCATGTAACTACGCGGGAACCAGCTAACTCTACTTGTAAGCCCCCCATATGAGGAGAAGGCATTCGAGTAGCTCGGCTATCTGATAGGCCCTGGTTAGGCCCTGGTTTGGGCACCAGATGGGGGCCATGTGTGGCCTGATGGCTCGACGCCTTTAGATAGAGTTGGCACACCACCAACTAGGCTACATGCAAGTGCGAGAAGGCATCCCTTGATTGACCGCATTGAGGGTAGATAGAGCATTTCTCAGGGCAGCCCACTCTCGGGTTGCAGGGCCCCCGTTTGGAGCCTCAGATGATCCCGGATGGCTTTGGGCCGAACAGTGTCCGTAGGTTAGTTGCTTTGTTTTATACACCGGTTCTATCGTATGGTCGGTGGCCTATTTTGGGACTGACCCCCAATCAACCATTTTGGGCAGACTGGGTCGGTCACCCAATTGAGCCTAACCGACTACGACTAGTGGCTATATAAGAGCAAGCCCGTGAAGCCCATTTCATCACTGGCTACAGCAACCCTAATTCCTTAGCATCCAGCCTCCATCTTCTACTATTTCCAGCATGCCATCGAAGCTTCTTTCACAGGAGTGCACAATTGGGAGGCAGCGCTATCTATTGTATCAAATCTATAGTAATCAAATTTTTGATTCTCCATACTATCTGTTTTTCTCTCTTGCATACAAGATCCTGTTATCTATTGAGCATAGACGTTGTATTATTTTCTTACAGATACAAGCCCTTTAAGTAATTGCATTTCTTATGTTATACATCTTCTCATCCTTATCAATGCACATAATCATGCTTATTTGATCAGTATTAAGTAAAGCAAAGAAGAAGGATAAAATATGTATCGAGAAATGTCTTTGCTATCTTGTCACAATGCTTGTATGCTTAATTGTGTCTACTAAGATGACAAGAGAAATTGCCCATTGTTATCGAAGCAATAACATGCATATCGTGCATCTATTTGTCCTTGTTTCATCTGCAGCTCTTGATTCTTGATTTAGTCCTATTGCTGTCTTTCAAATTAAATAGCCGTGGTCTTTTTCTTAGGAGAGTGACATCCGTGTTATGATTATCATATGACTTCCATTATTGAAATCACATGATGCTACTAATACTTTAAATATCATTAATTCTATAAGAATATGAATCTTTACTATCCTCATGCCCTAAGGTTAAGTCATCTCTAGTCATGGCTGTTCATCTTCCTGTCCAAAGACTGCTTCTACAAATTCATTGACAGTAGGCAGTGGAAAGAAATAACCATAAATTTCTTACCTAAAGTCAGAACATATTGATCCATCCATTCAAAAGAACCGGCAGCGAATACCCTTTGAACAAGCTTGCACAAACCATTTTCATCAATTGCAATTGAAGCATTGATTTTCGAAGCATCTTTGATAACTTTTGCATACAAACTCAAATGCAATCAAATAGTCGAAACAATCAGAAAGAACATTCTGAGAATGACTATGTCATCAGATTACAAAAACTCATGTTTCTTGCCTCACACAGTTAGGCTAGAGTGTAGCCAGGCTCTGATACCATTGAAACCAAAAAGTAAGCTCTTCTACACAAAATTCACCACTTAATCAATTGGAGAAGAAGAACACAAATCACACAACGAAAGCGATAGCAAGCTGGGAACAATCTCCCCCCTTAGATGAGTGGCTCATGCTTCCTCATCTAGAGTATTTATGATATTTCATAAAAGCACAAGGAGCCAAAACTATCCCCCTTTTCCAAAATGAGGGATTTGCTTTACATATCCATCTTTGGGCCCAAATTTTGAATTATGTCCACTCCAAAATATATTGCTCAAACTTGCAATAATAAAGAAATACAAAATTGGCCCATGGCCATAAATGATGCATTGTGTGACACCTCGATCGGTACCCTCACACTAACTCCAATCCTCGCTATGAGTTCCATCACATGTACTCAAGCTGCCAATTACATTAGTTATTAACCAATTGAACAAATCACCAAATCAACTGATCCCAACATAACCATGCTCAAAGTACAATAATCAAGCATAACACCAATAACACTAGCGACATCAGTATTAACATGGACTCACCCACAATACCGACCATCTAGCATGGCAAAAACACAAGCTAGTCAGGTGTCCTTAAAACTAACCACACAAAGTATTTACTAGGACCCCCACTGCATTCGGTGGACTCCTATGGAATACTTTGCCATAGTCACACTTGACTAAAATAAAATAATTTCTATAGCAAGAGAATATCATAAATAAAATTATCTAACAAAGATGGAAGAAGCCTTCTTCTTGTTCTTCTAAACTGGGCATCTCATCCAATACAACATAGACTAAATGTGTCATATATACATGGGGACAACACAACTACATCTAGAATGCAGAATAAGATAAGTTGTGTCTCTTGCTTATTGGTCATCGGTGTGCTCCACCTTCCACTTGTCAATGATGAGCAGGTGAATAGAGACATGCATCTCCATACATCTCAACATGGATTGCTTCTAGGAATCGACTCCCAAAGCCAATTTTCTAGAGCTTCCTTGGTTCTTACACCTCCTTCAACATCATCTCGTGATTTCTTATTATCAACCTATTTGGTTCTCATCTACTTAATTATCTTCCCAAAATTCTTAGGGTATTACTGTGGAGTGGACTTATCCCACCATAAAGGTAGCTATAGGAGGTTTGGACAAGAAGAAGACACAATCCCTACAAGCTCTACTGACTATGACATTAACCTCAAGAGAGGATTCCTAACCACCTTCCTTAGTGTACAAGAAGGGACACCTTCCCTCTCAAAGACACTCCCTACCTCATCCATGGAATCAATGATCAGGGCCTCTCCACACTCCACCAATATGCTCAAGAGGAAACTGGATTTAGACTCTTCTTAGGTGAGAAAACTCTATGACTAGACTACATGTTGATTAGGGAATGTGACTTGATTTATGTTTGAATGTAAGGCCCAACCTATTGCACAATGTTCCTATTGTGATATTCTTTCATTTTTAACATTCCACAAATTGATGTAAATGGAGATGAATCAATATTCCAAACTTTACAAAACTGGGGAGTATGTGAGTGTTTGCGTAGATGATTATAGCAGTAGCACTTCAACACAATTCTACCACATGTTCAAAGTTCTTCATAGGTCAAGGTTTATTTCAATACCAAAATATATTGAAATGAAAGACAATAGCCCCCCTAAACTCTATCAAAAGGAGACTTCCTGAGGTGTCAAAGAAGTGATTGTTGATGCTCTTTTTCAGGGCATTGAGTGGTAGCTTCAACTTCTCTTGGGTTTAGAGTACTAGCTTTCATAGCTAGACATTCTTTTCCACATGATCGGGTGATACCATACATAGAGAATCCTCGTCTTGACTTTGGGCTCTATAATTTCTTGAAAGTGACTGGCTATTTTATAGGGGAAGTCTGCACATCAAAATTTGTGATGTTTGGCTTGATTGTGCACAAAATCCTATTGTAATCATATGTGATAAAGTTTATTTTTCCTTGTTTGAGATCCCTATAAATTTTTAAAACGTGATACTACCCTGCAACATATCAAAGGAATGCAAGGAAAACAACTACCTAGTAGCTTTCTTGTATCCATGCTCCCATATGTTTCTCGTGAGATAAAATTTAGAATTGGTGGAGTAAAGATCCACACCCACAGCATTAGGGAGATTTACTCTACTTAGAGGACTTGGTGCTATATGACATGCTCCTAGAGCTACTGCTTCTTGGTGGAAGGTGTGTCAACACATGTTTCTAATAGCAAGCTACAAACTTTCTAGAATCGATTGATGTAGCAATGTTGAAAATTCATGCTATTAGTATTAAGTCTTCATCATGATGCCTCCTACATACCCTAGTAGATGTGATCGAATGATGCATCCTCCACTCAATCCTCCTACACATGCCTCCTACTTGATGCTCTACTTTAAGAGGATTAAGTGAAGGACCCATCATTTTATCGCATCTACTAGGGTACGTAGGAGGCTTTCATGATGAAGGACTAATAGCATGAAATTTCAACATTGCTACCACAACCAATTCTAGAATTTTTGTGGCTTGCTCTATAAGAAACACCTTCTCACACACCTTCCACCACCAAGAAATTGCTATTAGGATGGATGGGATCTAGGGCCATTCCATCGATGGTTGGTGAAACGTTGATTGAAGTGGTAAACTGCAGGTGGGAGGTCTATTTTAGCTATCAAATTCAAGTGTAAAACTCAATGTTTGTCGCTTGCATCCAGCTAATTGATTTTGGGCTAATGTTCCATATGGATTTTGTAATTCTAGATACTTTCTAAGCTATCAATTGTCTACTTTTAATCCTACTTTTTATCACGGCTAATTGTGGTCATCTTTTGCACATTCTAAGTCAAATTCCAACTTTAACTTATAATGTATGGGTTATAGTCAATTGTGGTTGTCTTTTGCACATTCTAAGTGAAATTTCGAGTTTAACAGTATATTGTATGGATTTTGGACTTTCATTCTACTATTAACATTATGAATTTAAATTTCCTAAGAAGTTAAATATTATATTGCATTGTTATAAAGTTAAATTTTATGATGCATAGTTGGAAAAGACTTTGCTTTGTTGAAATTTGATTTTTTGGAGTATCAACTTTTGCAAATTTTTTCTACATGTTTTGAGTATGATTGATAAACTTCTTTAAACACTACTTCATGAAGTAGTCCTAAGCTAAAGTCTAAAATGTGACTTGTTATATCTTCACATAGTGCTAACTTATCGTGTGCTTTTGGGCCTCTAATTTCTTGCCACACAACAATGAAGTGGACACTGTCAGTTGGAAACATTAGCAATAATAATGAGGCAGCTAAGTAACTATGGTCTTGATTGTGACACATCAAAATCAAGTAGATGTATTTATGGTGAAAATATTATTCAAATTTTTATCTTGATTACACTTTCTAGTTATATAAATATGGTGCCCTGCCATTCAAATTCTCTTACAGGGACTTCCAGTTATCCGTCCCTTCAAAAACTCTTGGATCCCTTGCATGTAAGGTCTTGCATAAGGATGTCCACTTTTGTGGCATTAAGTCTTGTATTCATGTAGGTAAATATTTTCCCTACATACAATAACCTAAAGAACTCTATGCCAATCGTAAGTTTAGGCTTATAGAGAAGGGATCTAAGGGGAGGTGTATATTTCCAACTAAAGGCAAAAGTGTCAAAAGCTTAAAGTGTCTGAAAGGGAATTGTAATGTAAAAGCAAAGTATTTCTATAAAGGGCTTTGGGGGGGATTTTAATTAAAATTTTGTTAGCATAAAAGAACATGAAAGTATTTCAGATTCTTTTGATTAGGAGATAGCTGTAAAGAAAGTAAACTATTGTTGAGAAGAGTAGTGGTGCATACCTTGGGTGAACCGGAAGGAGCAATCTACAAAATCAAAGAGCTGAAGTAGATTAGTGTTTATCCCAGTCGATGGAGTGGTGTAGATCATTGTCGTCGAGTGCTTTAACTTTGGGAACTGAAGCAGCGGAGGAGGTCGACAAGGAATTTTTAACAAGGGAAGCTTGTGAAAGATTAACATCAAGAGTGAGAGGGGATGTCTTCTAAAGTTTAGGGTATACTTGGGGGGGAACTGTGTTTGCATTTGAGAGGGATGTTGGTTTTAGAAGAGGAGGGAAGGGAGAGAATGCTGAGAGCAAGAGAGGGTCTAGGAAGGTTTTGGAAGGAGGAGGGGAAGGTAAAGTCGACAGAGGGTGTGAGAGACTTGGCTGTTTCAATAAGTATGACTCTAAAATGATAAAAGGTGATAAGGGAGAAAATGATTTCCTTTGGAAACTGAGAAGTCCAATTGAGAAAGGCAAAGAACTTAGCTTGAAGGGAGCCAAGAGGAAAAAAGATGTCTAAGTGATTTAGCATATACTATGCATAAGACATGGTCAAGCCAAAGAATGGAGGATTTGTAGGAGAGATTGGTTTTCTTGATAAGGCACGTACATTTACTGTAAGGACAAAAAATGTTCCAGCAGCTTTTGACATAGTAATTGTCATCTTTGTTTGAGAAGCCTGAGTCCTGTCAGTTGGAGCCTTTGGAGCAAAAAAAGATTTCCTTAGTGAGACCACACTTGGAATGATCAATGGTTTTAAGAAAGAAGGGAATGTTGAGGCAATAATTGGAATTTAGTTGCTGACGACCATGGTAGGCATCATTTTTGCATTGCTCCACCTCTTTGGAAGAGAGGTTACAAATGAAGACGAGAGACTGGATGGTGAAAGGGGCAAGGAAGCTGAGATTATCAAGGCACCAGATTTTGTGGTCAAGCAAAGGGGCCTTCATTTCGATGTGTCTAGAAGGGAGAAGTGGTACACATGAAGCGAAGTTCTTCAGTTCCTTTCCTTCAAGGGGTTGAGGAGGTTGGGAATGAGACTGGACGAGGGTCTCAAAGGAAGCTTTGTCCTCAAAGGAGAGGAGGTCAAGGTTGATGGAGTGAAAGGTGTTGTTGGGAGGTGCAAGGCTAGCAGGGATGTGGAGGGGGAAGGCACCATTGAGGATGAGAATGTCGTTGGCGAGGCCGAGGATGATGGAGTGATACTCATTAAGAGCAGTAGTATCATTGAGGTCAATCCATCAATTTTAATGTGGGAGAATTTCAGAAGTTTAACCCAATCATTGAAGGAGAGGATTTTGATGAGTAAAGGGGAGTTTTTTGCAAGAGCGTTGAGATTGTGAGTCCTAATAAAAGAAAAGAACTTAAAAACCTCGAAGCAAGATAATACCACTTGAGAAGTGGGAGAGGGAGTAGGAAGTAGATTGTTGAGGGTCTTTGACTATTGTGAGACATCCCAAGAATGTTTCTGAAAAGAAGGGAGGAAAAAAGAAAAACCAAGCTAGATCAAGGAGCCAAAAAGCCAAAGAACAGTCTTGGTGACTTAAAGGTCCTATGTGCAACCGTCCAAAGTCCGTCCAAAGTTGCAGGGGAAAGCGTGTGTTTGTAGAAGACATTTGCAATACCCCTTTCCATAGTGAAGAGTAGATAATTTAGAGTAGGAATAAGAAATGTTTAATAGATAAACTTTGAAATAAACATCCACCAAAAATGAAGTAGCATCACTAGAGGGTGAACAATTTTTTCTATTTAAGAAAGAGGAAATGTGAGCAGTAGAGCTTTGATAAGTCATTGGCAGCATCACTTTTATTGAAGAGGGGAGTCTGCCTACCTCCCACCATCCAACAAGCAAAATAGTGAGAACCAATTTTAACTTTGGTTGGGAAGACGTGTCATCAACACCCCTCCCTTGTTATCGGAGTCACAATAAAAATCGATGCTTTGGCCATACACTTATTAAGCTTAAGCAATGAAGGTAATGAACCTTTTTAGGAAAAAAAGGGGGGTTTAATATAGATTAATAGAAGTAATGTTAGCACAATCAATCTAAAGGTTAAGGAGTAAAAATAATGAACCTTTGTAGTGAAAAAAAGGGGAGGTAATACAAATTGATAGAAGTAATGGGAGGAGAAAGGGTTTAATTTGAAAGGAATTTAATGCATAGGGGTGGTTTGAAGAGGTTAAGAAAGGAGGTAAAATCTTAAATAAATTTAAGCAAAGAGGGAGAAAAAATAGAGAACAGATAAAAGGTAAAAAAGGGGGTCAGAGGTGTTGTAAGAGAGAGAGAGAGAGAGAGAGAAGGGGGGGGGGATTAATGCAAGGGGTCTTATAAAGGACCATAGATTAAAAACTCAAAGAAATTAATGAGAGTTAAGGTACCATAGATTAACAAGAAGTAGAGAAGAATAAGGCAAGGAGTTTATAATTTTGATGTGAGGGGAAATAATGCAAACAGAGAGGGGGCATTTTATATAAATAGAGAAGGGGGAATTGTATAGGGAATAAAATATAAAGAGAAGGGGGAATAGTGTACAAAGAGAAGGGGGAAGGTAAGAGAAACGGAAAAGAATAGGGAAAAGGGGGAGGGGGGGGGGGGGGGGTTGATTTTAAAATTAAGGAATAGAAAGCATAAAAATGGGGGAGAGAGAGTGAGTAGTAAAGTGTGAAGGGGACCTATGAGTCCATCAAGGGATAGGCAAAGTGGATCAACACGCAAGTTGCAAATGTGTGATCATCACACGGACTTCAGAGCGTCCACCTAGTCAATCGGGTACAGCAAGGGGCGGCGGGCCGTCGCGGAGACAAGCAAGCTGTAGTGCTGCTATAATAAAGGCTTTAAAGAGGGAGGACCCACAAGAGGAGTAAAGACAATGAGCACATGAGTGAAGAAAGGTGTTGCATTCGAGGCTATTCTTCAAGGTTCACACGCGGATAGCTAGAGGACCAGTAGAGGACTAACAGATAAGAATGGTGGGCGCAGGGTTTCAGATTGCATGGGTGCAGAGTCACCTTGGGGAGCGGGTGTGGACACAGCACAGGGAGCAGAGACAGTAAGGGCGAGGTAGTAAGGGAGCTTGGAGATTAAGGTGGGAGTAGCTAGGTGAGAGGAGGGGGTTATTTATAGAGAGAGGAATTTCATAGGTTGGTTGCGAAGTGGGGAGTCGGGATTTGGGGAGATGAAGGGCTAGAAGTCGGGTTACTTTTAGGGATAGTTAATAGACGTTAAGGGAAATATAAAAGGGAAGGTGTGGGGGGTAGGGTATATAGGATTTTTAGAAGGAATAAGGGGAAAGAAGGTAAAAATAGGGGAAATTAGGGGGACATAGGGGAAATTAGGGAAAAGTAGGGGGAAATAGGGGGAAAAGGAGGGAATAGGGGAAATTAGGGGAAGATAGGGGAAAATAGGGGAAGATAGGGGGAAATGGGGGGGAATAGGGAAAAATTAGGGAAGATAGGAAAAAGAAAGGGAAAAAGGGGGGCAAGTTAGGGAAAATTAGGGGAAGTTAGGGAAAAATAGGGGACAATACAAGAAAGTAGGGAAAATTAGGGGAAAATAGGGGAAGATAAGGAGAAAAAGGTAAAAATAGGGGAAGTTAAGGGAAGAATAGGAAAATTATTTTTTGGAAAAAACCTAGGGAAGATTTAGGAAAACTAGGAATATCATGTTAATTAAGATAGTAAAAATTTAAAGGACAATCTAGGATAGTAGCGGGGAGAAGTAGGGAAGGGAGAGGTTTGTTTTGGTGGGAATTTTAAAAAAAGAGGAGAGAGAGGTATAGAAAAGAAAAAATTAGAAAAAATTTAAAGAAATGGGAAATTTTAAGAGAAATAGGAAAATAAAGTGCAATTAGGGAAAGGGGTCTAAAAAATTAGGAGAAATACTATAAAAATGTTAAGTGAAGATAGGGATAGTGGGGGGGGGGGGGGATTAGGAAAAAGTGAAAGAAAAGGGAGGAAGGGATAGGAAGTGTGTGTGGGTGTGTGTGCGTGTGTGTGTGTTTAGATTTAATAGTCCCATCAATAAATGAGCCATACAATTAATTCCACCATTTGGATAAAAAATTATATATGAGACAAGTACAAGAATGTTTACGACACCTAAGTTGGGACTTGCAAAAAATTGAGAGTTTGCAAAAATTCTAACAAATTTGAGAATTTAGAATCATATTGAGTTTGGAATAGGAACACAAGATTGGAAAAGGGTATCGAATCCACCACGTAGTCTAGATTCCAAGGTCAGGGTCCACTTACCTGCCACCATCCAAGAAAAACTAGGTGTTAGAACATCATAGTTTCAATTGGATAGATAGGTAATGCCTGTATTCCCTAGCATATTACTGCTTTACCTAGGAACAAAGACATCCGCCTAGACTCACATAAATTAAAATTTAGCAAAAACCATGTTATATGTACAATTAGTGTCACAAATCCATCATTAGTAAAAAACACCAAAGTGTGTGAGACAATAAGGGGGGTTGTACACAGCCTTAAAATGTGGTATAATAACTAGTTTTGCAAGTGTGCATGTGTATGTGCCAATTTAACCAAAATGGGGGGTAGTCCACACCGACGGAGATTTATAGGCGACATCACGACAATAGTAGCACTGCAATAGGTAGGGTAGAGGGCACTGGTCCATTGTACTGAGTGAACATAGGGGTAGAGGGCAAGAGAGTAGGAAGCTTGAGAACTTAGAAGTGTGTGAGGGGGTATGTTTGGTAGGGGGGGTTTAAATAGGTAGTGAGAGTAGTCGTGAATGCCAAGCGAGTCACTACAAGTGTAAGGCAAGGAGTCTGAGGTTTCTTGTCAGTCTAGGGAGGTGGGAGTCAGAATGTGAAAGGCATTATGCCACCGCTACGTTAGAACAAAGCAGTTAATTGCAGTTGGTACACATTGATGTGAAATGGAGATCGAGGGCTGTGGGAGTCAAAGAGACTAGAGCAGCATGATTCATGTGAGTCATAGGGAAGGGCAGCAAAACACGTGGTGCAGGGATTTTTTGGGGTTTGTTTTACAAAGGGAGATAATTAACATTAGATTAACACGAATAGGAAAAATAAGTAGGAAAAAATGGAAAATAGAGGGAGAAAAATGAAAGGGGGGGGTTGGTTTGATGGGGTTTGGTAGAGTTGGGCAGGGAGAGTAAAGTAAATAAAATGAAAAAGAAGGAAAAAAGGATTTAGGAATTTTTAATTATAAAAGGCTAGAAAAATAGGAAGAGATTAAAGAAGAACGAGAAAAACTAGGGACAATAGGAAAAATTAGATTTAGGGAAAATAAAGACAAGATTTAAGGAAAATTAGGAGAAATAATTAGGCAAAAATTAGGCAAGAATGAGAAGGGCAAAATCAGACTATGAAAAATTTAGAGAAAACTATGATGATTAAGAAAAAATAAGGGGGAATATAATGCGTTAGGGTAGGGGAAGAGAGGGGGGATGAGTTGGGAAAGGGAGAGGGTACTTTTTGGGGAAAATTAGGTAAAAGAGAAGGAAGAGGGGTAGAGAGAGAGAGAGTGGGGGGGAATTTTGAAAGAGGGAGAGGGAAGAGGTAGTTTGAAAAGGGTTTCAAAGGATTTTAAGGGAAAAAAGGTAAATCACAAGGAGAAAAGAGAAAATGAGGATAGTCTCTGTGTGTGTGTGTGTCTGTGTGTGTGTACCCACCTTTGCCCCAGTAGGATACAACACACTAGGTGAGACAGTAGGTCATCACTTGATGTGATGACCTACTATCTATTGAAGAAGTGAAAGGAAAGCATGAAGTTGAACACAAAATGAGAATGCTTGCTTGCTTATGGAATGAAGAAAGGTGAGGTCCATATGTAGGCACCTCTACATGAGCCACCAAGCTCCACAATCATCTCCTCAATCAACTCCTAGAATCTCTCAATCATCCTATGTGGCATCTACCACCACCTAAGAGTGCTTACGGGCACATAATTGTGCCTCTAGCACACACACATAGAACCCAAGGTGTGCCTGGGCCATACACCTTGAGATATCCCATCAACCCCCCCTCAAGGGAATGCCTTAGGCTATGTTAAGGATACATCTAGTCTCATAGTTTCTCATGCCATCTCATGGTGTTCAAGGATAAATCTATGGCTAGGATCTCTTGCTAGCAAGGGTTCCCTAGGGTGTGAAGTCAACAAAGGGATATATAAGACCTTCCAATGGTTATCTCCCATGCATGTACATGCACACAATGTCTGCAGGAGGTACCATGGAGCAAAACACATACACATGGCCTACATCATAGAGGTGTTTACAAATAACACAATAGTTTATTCCATTCATTTTGAAGGACTATCCAGGCAGAGTACCTTGACTCAACATAAAAGAGAGATCTAGAGCATATATGGAGATGGTTCAAAAAGCATAATCTTCATAGGAGGCCTCATCTTGTGGAGGCACATCAACATTGGTAGCTTCTGGTTTTGTAGTTGCTTCCTTTTTGGCCTTACAAAACTTTTCATGGTGATTGTTTTTGCCACAATATTTGCAAGGATTGATCTTGAAGCAATCCTTTAAAAGGTGATTAGTCTTTCCACAATGTTTGCAAGGTTGAAACTTGCCCATTTGAGTTTTTATGGCATAGGCTGTGTCATTGCCTCTTCGGAGTTCCTTGTGCCTTTCTTCTTCTTGAAGAGCAGTAATAAGACCTTCAAGAGTAGGATTAGGAAGATTTTTCAATGTGGTAACAACATGATCATAATCTTCAGGCATACTTTTGAGCTATACTGCCATTGCATCATCTGTAGTGATTGGAGAGTTGATAGAAGCAAGTTGAGTCATGAGACTTTGCAAGTGATTGACATGGGCAGCCAAGGGAGTGCCACCAGCCATCTTCAATTCAAAGAAAGCAATCTTAAGTGACAATTTTGAGATGTGAGAGCTAGCACCAAAAATAATATCAAGCTTCTACCAAGCTTCAAAAGGAGACTCCAAATCGGAAATGTGATGAATATAGTCATCTCCTAAGCCAAGAGCAATAATGCCATAGGCTTTCTCCTCTCTAGCAAGATCTCATGGCAGGCATGTAGGAGCTGAGGATTCTCCAGCATTAGAGGCTATTGAAGAAAAAGTTAAACCAGGTTTGACAAGCCCCCAGAGGTTTTCTCTCATCAATGCAAACTTAACTTTCATCTGCCATGTGTGAAAGCCTTTACCATTGAACTTATCAATATTCAAGAAGGTAGCCATGAGAGGGTCTAACCCAAAATGGGCAGTGTCTTCTCTCTTACAAGGCTAGAAAGAGTTGAAAAGCTTCAAAGTACAAGCATTTAGTGTAGCAAAGACTTGTAATCAAATTCCATAAAAATCATAATGGAAATGATACTTCAACTTGCATGCTTTATAGAGGTGGCTAAATGAAAGTATTCCAAGAAAATCCAAGTATAGAAACCTAAAGGAAAGTTGTAGCCACAATTGTATTGATGCTATTCAACACTTAAAACATCAAAAATGCCAGAGTAGCATCTAATGTAGCACCAAACTCACAACATTGTCAAAAGTATCCAAAATAGAGGCCTGATCTTGGAGGGCTTGTATCTCACTCTTCAAAGCAAAGAAAAGAGGGCTTTCTAGGTAGAAATAAAGCTGGTATACCAGAGAAGAGCCACTAAAGAAGAGAGGCAAAATGCCATGTCATGTCGCCATAGCCAGGAGCTTGAATGTCGACTGGTTTTTTGTCTGTCTCTCCCTCCTTGGTGGACCATTTCACTTCAAATCTGGATAAGGGCTAGCTCATGCTATTGTGCAAGTGTGGCTCAGAGGAATTTTGGAATGGCTACTCCAGCAACTCGTATTGCATGAAATAGCGTCAGGAAGAAGGTGACTGTTGCGCGGGTTTGTGGGCACCATTGTCTAATTCCACTGATGTGGAAGGTCACCCATATGAAGGGTCTCTCCAACCAGAAGGACCCTGGGAATGGTTGCTTGTAGGTAGAGAACTTAGCCCTCCAAGTGGTTGGGCAGAAAGGGGCAAAATGGAGAGGAAGGTGAAGAAGAAGAAGAAGAAGGTGACATGGCATAAATGGGCTCAAGGAGGATCATAGTGCTCTGATACCATGTTGAAGAAGTGAAAGGAAAGCATGAAGCTGAACACAAAATGAGAATGCTTGCTTGCTTATGGAATGAAGAAAGATGAGATCCATATGTAGGCACCTTTACATGAGCCACCAAGCTCCACAATCATCTCTTCAATCATCTCCTCAATCAGCTCCTAGAATCTCTCAATCATCCTATGTGGCATCTACCACCACCTAACAATGCTTATGGGCACCTAACTATGTCTCTAGCACACACACATAGAACCCAAGGTGTGCCTGGGGCATACACCTTGAGATATCCCATCACTATCTACTTGAAGAGAAAAAGAAGTATTGAGAAGTGTAATTTTAAGGAATGGAAGAGAAGTACTTGAGTGCGGTATGTAAATAGTAAGGGAGCAAATTGGTTTAGTAGATATATGGGGTGGTTATAGTAATATTTAGGCAAGCAAAGGAAGTGGACAATTATGACAACAATCTAGGTTAGAGGAGTTTTATATAAAAAGGGAAAAACTAACAAGGTAGGGAAACGACCTGTGTGTGGAAGACTTGACAACACCCCTTTGCATGGTGAAAAGACAAAAGAGCGAAGCTAGACAATGAAATAGGACATATTGTATTAACGAAAAAGTTTGTACAAGTCAGTGAATCCTTGTTTATAAAGGAAACCAGAAACGAGTCATTTTGTAGAAGTGACTTTGTGGAAAATGTACAGAAGTTGAGCTTGGATAAGTCCTGGCAAGCATCACTTTTATTGAAGAGGGGAGTTTGCCTACCTACCACCATCCAAACATGGTGAGAACCAATTAAACCTTAGTTGGAAAGATAGGTGTCATAAACACCCCTCCCTTGTTATCGAAGTCACAATAAAAATAAACACTTAACCACTGACTTTACTAAGAAAAGTTGTAGAAATTATGAGTGCAAAATTGTATGGAGTAATGGTATGGTCACTCGAAGTGTGTAGTTAATGGACAAATTACAGTTATGAGCATATAGACGGTAGGGAGGGAAAAATGTTAGGAGAGACAATTGAGAAAAAATAGGCTATATAGATAAAGAAGGTTGATAAGGGATATGACTATTTAAAACGTTTTGCAATATTAGGAAATGATAAAAATGGAAAAGAAGGGAAGGGAAAGAAAAACAAAAGTGATAAGGTTTAGAAGTTCACTTTATAAATAATAAAAATTATGCTTAAGAAAAGTTTTAAGTTAGAGTAAAGAAATTAGAAGCCTAACAAGAGATAAGGCAAGAGAGAATTATGCAAATGTTTTAATTACAAAGGGATTTACAAGGGTAAGTATAAAGAAATGAAAGAAAAGGGGAAAAAGGGAAACATAATAAAGGGGGAAATAACTATAAAGAATGTAATAGAAAAAAGTGAATAAGAAGAATTAAGAACAAGGAACTAAATAAGGAGTAATGAAGGGAGGGTTTGTATTGAGACTGCTTCTTTTTAGTATATCCCAAACAACCACCATGCTAGTTTTATTAAAATGTTTTTGTAAATCCCAAACGGTAAAAACCATGCTTGTTTTTAGTATATCCCAACAACCACTGTGCTAGTTTCCCATAACAAATCCACACATCCTAAGGGGAAAGAGGGAGGGAGAGGGAGAATTATTAAGAAAATAGAGATTTTAGCTAAAGTTGGAGAGGTTAGAGAATGAAGGACATGAAAAGATAAAGTAATGAAAATATAGAGGGGGATTATAAGTTTAGGATGTAATGAAGGGGGGTTGTGAAAATATAGAGGGGGGGGGAATTAAATGAGGTTGCATAATGCATTGAAGGAAAGAATGTGACCTGTGGGTTAAAGAGGTGGTGACGTAGGTGGTGTCCAAGAGTGGCACAACTGACCTTCAGGGCAACAAGGTTAGTAGCAAAGTTTGGGGATAGCAAGGATAGCAGCACAAATCAAGGACGGTGAGGACAGCAGCACAGCAGTACACGAATCAAGGGGGTGCATGTAATAGCCAATGGCGAGGGGTAGTAGTGAAAAATGCGACTATAGTGGCCAGAGGCATATAGCGCTAGTAGAGCAAATAGTGCATAGTGAGTAGTAAAAGCAGGCAAAAAGATCATAGCCGGGGTGTAAGAGTACAGTGACATGAGCAGGAGCAAATGGGAGAAGAGACATGGAAGGAGGTTTTTAAAGAGGTTGTGTAAGGATAGTCGGGCTTTTGGGCTTTAGTCAGGAAACTCAATCGGAGTAGTTTGTAGAGCCCGTAGTCATACACTTTATTATCTAGAGGAAGCTCAAAAATTGAGGGGAAGCTCGAAAACTACAGAGGGGAAGCTCGGAGACTATGTAGTTAGTTTCATTTGTAGTCAGTGTAGGGAGGAACATAGTCGGGGGACGCGGGTGGGGAGTCCCATGATAGTGCATGGGAAAAAGGGAATGAAGGAACAAACGCGAGGGTGGGGAGAGGCATTGTGCAGTTAAGGCTTAGCTAATGGTTAGGTAGGGAGCAGTTTAAATAGGTGGGTCCAGTAAGGGAAGCTAGGGGGAAAAGAAATAGGGGAAGAAGGGGAATTGACGGTGTAAATAGATGAGGATAAGGATAGGGGGTTAGGTACGTAAAGAGACAAAGAAGATATAGAGATAGGGAGAGAGGATAAAGTGAGATAGAGGGAAAAGCGGGGGGGGGGAAGACTAGTTAGGGGTGGGGTTTGGGAGAAAAGAGGAAACTATTAGGGAAAAGAATTTAAAGGGGGGGGGTTATAATAAAGGGAGAGCAATTTAAAATAGTGAAAATTTTGAGTAATTAAGGGGAAAAAAGGGAAGTGGTAAGATAAGGAAAAATTAAGAGAAACTAGGAAGAATTAAGAAAATAAGGAAAATAAAAAGAAATAACAAGGAGATTTTAAGAAAATAAAAGAAAAAAGAAAGATTAAGGAAAATAAAGTCAAGATAAGGAAAATTAGGAGAAATAATTAGGCAAAAATTAGAGGGAGTGTAGTTAAGCTAGAGAATGAGAAGGACAAAATCGAACTATGAAAAATTCAGAGAAAACTATGATGATTAAGAAAAAATTAGGAGGAATATAATGAGTTAGGGTAGGGGAAGAGACGGGGGATGAGTTGGGAAAGGGAGAGGGTACTTTTGGGGGAAAATTAGGTAAAAGAGGAGGAAGAGGGGTAGAGAGAGAGTGGGGGGAAATTTTGAAAAAGGAAGAGGGAAGAGGGAGTTTAAAAGGGTTTCAAATAGTTTTAAAGGAAAAAAGGTAAATCACAAGGAGAAAAGAGAAAATGAGGATAGTATGTGTGTGTGTGTGTGTGCACGCATGCATGCATGCATGCATGCACACGTGCATGTGTGTGTGCATGTATGCACATGTGTGTGTGTGTGTGTGTGTGTGTGTGTGTGTGTGTGTGTGTGTGTGTGTTTTCAAGTAAACCTTTTCACATTGTCAGGTCATCATGGTGGGTTGGAAACATTTTGGGTACCTCCCTATAGTGTGAGGGAGTCCCTATGTTGCCATGTAAGTCATGGTTTAAGTGCTATTATCAACACTAATTTGGGGGGACCGTATTAACTCATAACTAGTTGAGAATTGATCAAAGGACAATAGGGCCTTTGATTAGTCTATATGCTACCTTGGAAATTGCTCTAACATTTTATAAGCATTTTATTGAAGTGTATAAATGCCAACCTCTAATTATTTTTAAATATTAGAATGCCAAGATTTGATTATGCTAGTATAGATAGAGTGACATGGATAACAACTGTGTGCCGGAATTGAAGCCTGGCTACCAAATCTTGAATGAATTGTTCTAAATTTCACTTGGTTATGATGCTTTCAAGTGAGTTGGCATACATCTCCACTGGATTTGCATTGAGAAATATTTGGTGTGATTACAGAAAATGGAAACACCACGTTGGCAACTTTGAATAGTATTATATAGCTTATTATCTCCAACTATTGTAATTTATGATGGAATTCTTTGTTGGAGACTAGTCATAAATATTGTACTTTACTTTACAATACCAATGTGAGTATGTAAGTTGATTCCCACTTTGACACTATGTTAGAAAGGACTTAATGGAAATGGATTACTCTCACTTGGAATGTGTTAAAGGGCAATAGATTATTATTGCATTTGATTTACTTTACCATCAGAAATGGATCCATTAGCATAATAGGGTTGATTTTTGATAGGTCAAACACACACACACACACACACGTGCACATAGGCACATGCACCTAAGCAGGCACATGTGCGCGCGCGCACACACACACACACACACAATCCTTTTGCCCCTATTGCATTCACACAATTAACTTTGTTTGCCTTCTTGGAAAACCTCTTTTCTGACCTTATCCCTGCCTTCTCTTGTATTCCCTATCTCTACTTTAAACATGCCCTATTTTCCCTCTCTCCCAAAATTTGCCTCATTTTTGCCTAAATTTCTCCCTTTTTTTTCCCTAATTCTTCCTAATTTTCCCATATTTTTTTCTATTTTTCCCATTTCCTCCAATTTTCCACAAATTTTCTTAATTTTCCCGATCTCCCAAATTTTCCCTAGCTATTTCCTATGTCTCCTGATTTTTCCTTAAAAATTTTCGTATTTTTCTTAATTTTCCCCCTCTCCTTTCTCTCTCTATTTACCACCCCCTCCCTATTCTCTCTCTCTCTCTCTCTCTCTCTCTCTCTCTCTCTCTCTCCCCCCCATTCACTTCGTTGTTACATCTTTTATCCCTCTCGACCGTTTCTTTCTCCCTTGCACTTGGACTACAAACTTAAGCCTCCACTATTCCATTTCCTTCATTGTTTCATCTTCTATCCCTCTCAACCATTTCTTTCTCCCTTACACTCTTCCTACAACTTCTATCCCCTCTTATAATGGATTCTCCTAGGCACACAGGTCTAAAACTTGTCTGCAAAGTTTGAAATCTCCTCACATGATCTTTCCTCCCCCCCTGCACAGTCCGAGAGCTCCTCATACAATCTTTCCTTCCCCTCTACAACACAGTGTGTGAGCCTCTCCTAGCTTGATCTTCAAGTTGTGACATCTAGGAGCTCCTCACTCACTCTTCAAAAGCCCTATTTGGATGCTCTCAGCAACTTCACCAAGTTGGTACACGAGGTGAACATGGAGGAGGGACAAATAGTCTGTCAAGGTCAAAAGATTACCATCACTAAAAGCATGATTGAAAATGTGTTAGGCATTCCTGGAGACAATTTGCAAGCACACTTCTTTGAGAAGCAGTGGAAGAGATAGGATATTCTAGATGTACCCCAACACTTAGATTAGTGAAGATGGTGGATTCAAGCTTTCTAGCTTGCCAACAGACCCCCAAGATGTGATGAAGAAGATAATGCACTTCTTTCTTAATATATGAGAGGAAGCATGAAGTTCTCGCAGCTTCAAGTAGCAGTAGAGCAACTAAAAGGATGTGATGTCTCTTTCTCAAGGACAATCTCCAAGGGTGTGATTACCAACCTAAAGAATTGTGTGGATGGCAAATCAAAATTTTCATCTCAGTCCGCCAGAGTTGCAATGCACCTAATAACATATCGCAGACAAGGAGCTAGCAATGATGCAAAAGGATATTGAAGATCAAAGAGGTGAAAATTAGGCTCTTTAAAAATGGCTCTAGAACATGTAGAACACATTGAACATTGAAAAAGACCAGATGATGGAGGAACTAAAAAGGGAGAAGGTAGAAACCAGCAGAGCGGTGATATAGGAGCTGCAAGAGAGCTTCAAGGCTAGGAAGGATGGGGCAGAGAGCAGACGGGGTGGAGAAGACAATGGGGTAGCTCTTCAGGCCAAAAAGGATGTAGAGAGTAGCCATGGTGGAGCAAGTTGTACCAGCCACAGTGGCGGTTGTTATTTAAAAACATCGATGGAAGGTCAAAGAGTAAGCTATAAGACCCTGCAATAAGATTACAATAGGGTTGTGCACGAGCTTACAGTGGCTTTCAAAAGATTTGAAAAGCAGTTTGTCACCGTGAGAGATTTCCAAACTAGAGTGGAAGTCTTGGAAATGGCCCATGTTGATGTTTTTGGACAATTTAAGCAACTTTAAGAGATGCTGAGGGAATCAGATGAAGCAGTTGCACGTAGCGAGCAAAGAGTGGAGGAGATGAAGGAGAACATCCATAGCCTTAAGATGAGGGAGGCAGAAATCAAGAAGCAACTTCATCATGTATAGAGCAATACTGTTGTGTTGACGATCGCAATAGTTAAATCGGATGCCTATCATGTTATGCAGTAGGGTCTAAAATGCATGGTCTACCATACCCCCATCATAGATGATTGCATGATGTGATGCCTGCGTGCTACCACCCTGTGCATGTTTTTTGCTTAGAGGTGTTTGTGCATGCAAGATCACTTTGTAGAGAATGTCATTTTCCATTGCCCAGGTCATGGTGGTGGATAGATCAAATGTGCCTTCCTGCTACAACTATCTACGACGAGAAAGTAGATGTGGAAGCTCAATTTGCCATTTGAGCATAAATACAAAAGATAGGGAGCTTGAATTAAAGAAGGCCAAGCCCTGCTTGCAATGAAAAGGAGCCTGAAGGGAGAAACCAACCCCCTTCGGGGCTGAGCGTGCAAGCAGGAAGCTCAAAGCAAGGAAAGAGGAAGCAACATGAAGGGAGGGGTTGGTGGGCCCATAAAGGAAGGAACCAGCCCCCTTTAGGAAAGGAGCAAGGAGGGTCGAGCTTGCACTTAGGGAGCTTAAAAAGATGACCTGCTCAAAGCAATGTGGAACCAGCCCCCTAAAGGAAAGAAGCAATGAGCCATAAAGAATAATGGATGCAGATTTCAATAGCATGCAATGTGTCAATTCCCTACCATCATGATTGGGCCATAGAATTTATACGGGGCCTCCCTTATGACTCTTAGGTCAAGTGGCCCTAGACTCCAACATTCTCAAAAGTGGCACATTACATAAAATCCACTACAACCATTGAAAGTGCTTAATGTAGAGGCTATTTGTTAAGTTTGGAGCCAAATCACCTTACATTACACCACAATACCCTATTTGAGTGGGGCAATTATTGATTCAGAGGACCTATGAAATGGCAAAGATCTCTCTCAATATGAAGGTGGGGAGATTATCAGCCCTATCAACTGGCAAAGATATCTCTTCTGTTGACTAAGTACAAAACTTTGGCAATCACCTCGGAGAGCTTTTTCCATTATCTACATCACATAAATGGCCAAAGTGCGGGGTCATTGTGCCACATAAACCATTGTTATGGGAATGAGCTATTAACTGATTGGTTAATAATATGCCACCGCTAGGTAGTGATGTGATTTGATGGACAATGGCAAGTCCGTAGAGCTAGGATTGTGTCTTAGAGCTAAATGGGCCCGAGAGGATGGTAAAAGAATGAGAAGAGAGATTGGTATAAAGAGATTAGGGTTGGCCCTCCCTTCAAAAGGTGACATGTATAAAAGGCCAAATGGTTGACTTTGGTCTTCATTGTTGTATGCACAAGTTTGGAATACAAGCTCCCTCTTCTCTTCCAAGAGTGTCTTTGAGTGTTCTTTTGTTCTATTGGGAAACATTTTTTTATCATGCGAAGCTTGGTTTTTATGTTTTTGAGTGTTTTGAGTTGGTAGGAAGATAGTTTGAAAGATTGCTTAAGGAGTGTATGGTGTCAAAGCTCACAAAAAATAACCAAGAATGATGAATCATGCTGAAAATGGAAGTGGTTTTGAGTGTTGACAGCCACCTCTTCAAGAAATCTCTCATTTTGCATTCAAATGTTGCTTTTCTTTCTTGTTTTTTGCATTCAGTAGGTAGATTAGTAGTTTGGCATCCCCCCATCACAAAAAAACTTGAACACACAAGAATCATCAAAAACCAATTGGTGACAATGTGCATTCCTATCCCCTTGGGTCATCACCTTAGCGCTATCCCCACGACCCGTCGCCTTAGCACTATCCCATCGGTCAAACTTGCATTGACCCATTGGCTTAGACCTATCTCCATGACCTGACACATGTTAGTACCGAACCCACTGCCCTAATTAATTACTGTCAGTCAGCTATCCTATTGGTAAAACCTGAATTGACCCAAAGCCATAAGGCTATCCCCCCAGGTTGTCGCCATAGCTCTATCCCACCGGTCGATCAAATAAGCGTTGACTCATTGCTTTAGCTCTATCCCACCAATCGTTGCCTTTACTCTATCCCCCTGACTTGCTATCCCCACGGGTCTTTGCCATAGCTCTATCCCCATGAGTCATTGCTTTAACTCTATCCCCATGGGTTGTTGCCATAGCTCTATCCCCATGGCCGTAGTAGGGATAGCTCTGGGAACACAAAAATTTTTAAAAAGCATATGAAAATTAGGACCTTGAGCATCAGGAAATGATGACGTTTGAGTGCAAATTGCATTGAAATAAACCCCATTTTGCAAAAAAATTGATGGGTGCTACCCCTTGACCCTACATCGAGGCAGACTCAATTTAGAACTGTGGCCTCAACTATGCCAATGAACACATGATCTTGAGATCAGGAAGAGTGCTACAAGCCCACCCTGAGCCTAAAGATAGTGCTGCAAATACCATCTTGTCGACCTCCATACTTGACTTGGCATCCTCAGGGTCAGCAAGCTGAAAAGTCAGTTCTCACTCATTGCAAGAACCACCACTAGGTGAATTATCCAGCTCAGAAGACTCCCTACAGAGACATGGGTGAACCCTCCAATATTAGAGCCTCAGTATCTATGAACTCCATCCTTGATGATCTCCACTCTCTTACCCCATCTATAGTAGCAGCTAGATTAAGGGAAACGTTTTTCAACATCATGGGAAGGTTTGGATTGACAGACCCAACTAAACTGCTGAACACATTTGCTCGGTAGACTAGAGCATCAAAAGAGCCTCAAGTGTTGGCCCAACCACCGATGTCAAAATAAATACTCAAGGAACCAAGTCCCATGATACCTAATGGCAATCAAACCCCGTCATACCAATTCTTTGATGATAGACAATCCTATGGGGATGGATTTGGACCCACATTCTAACAAGGGTCTCGAATGCTAGAGCAAAGGGGCCAAAGGAGTAACCTTGAAGGCCCACAATTAAGACCCTCCACATCAGAAGCCCCTATGATGCCTCCTTGGCAATGAAACATGGGAGATATTCCCTACCCAACAAGTGCCCCTTATAGGCCTATGCTTGCAGGGAACATACCACTCCCTAAAGGACCTCCAGTCTAACCTATTAGGCCCAAAGTCACGATGCAAATGCCTAGTGGGCTTGGATCCTCCCATCCCAAACTTGTGCCATCAAATCCATGGAACCTTTCATCAGGACCACCAATGTACACCATTCCACAACCTCCTCCTATGTCGCAAAATGGTCCTTACAAACGAAGCTATGAGAATCCTAGTGCAAACGCTATGAAGGGGGGCTGCCGCTCCACCACCAATGTTTCCAAGAAGTGATACCAACCCCTCAAGGAGCAAGCCTATCATAATCTCCAAGCTAATCACCAAGTGTCTAAGAGAAGGAGACCTAGTCTCCCATGTTGAGAGATTTGAACAAATTGATGAGACCTTTGGTGATATCGAGGATCTAGACAAGGTCAATGCTTCTAGCTTGATTCTTGATGGCAAGGCTGGACAATGGTTTAGAGCCTAAAACCCTGAGGAGAAAATGAATTGGGACACATTGCATAAATATTTCGTTGTGGGGTTTGCTCCCAGTGGTCCCAAGTGGAGCCCAATTAACCAGCTTTATGAGGTGAAGAAGAAGGACACTGAGTCCTTAAGAGACTATATTGCCAAGATTAAACATATGAACTCGCTATGCAAACCCCATAAGAGGTAGTGATGTGCAGCTTCTACCATGCTTCTACATAGGGCTACGGGATGCTAAGCTGCATGATCATTTGTTTGCTATGAATCCCACATTGTTTGAGCTATACAACAAGACAATGATACGCTTAGGGGATAACATGAGGGAGATGCCCCAATAGGATAAATCCTTAGCTTCCTCAGATATGTCCCAAATAGCACAAGCTTCAACCTTAGAAGCAACTAAGGATGCAAGCATGACGTCCAAGGTGCATGACATGGAAGAGTTGGCCATAAATCTATTAAACAAGTTGAGCCAACAATGGAAGATAGAAGCACCAAAAGATGCTCCTAGCAACCCCCATCTATTTCCATACAAAAGATGCTCCTAGCAACCCCCATCTATTTCCATAAAGAGATAACATATGGTGTGGGTTATGTAATGGAAATCATGCCACTAAGGAATTCCCTATTCTTAGAGCCAGGCCAACACTCTACTGTGCCCATTATGTTCGTTGGGGAAATCATGACACATCCCAATGTCATTATCCGAGGGTGATTTCTCAACCCATGTATCAACAAATGCTGCACCTACCATTGCCTGCACCATCCAATCCATCCAATCAGGCATAATTGGCAATACAAGAGCCACATCAGCCAATCAAGGGGAATTTAGTACTCAAAATATTCCATTACCCCCGCTAGGACTAGGATCTCAACCACCACCACCACGAATTACTCCCCCAAATCAAGTATTGGTGGAAGAGCTACCTAGTGATAGGGGAGACCCCAAACCTACCTTCAATGGAAACAACTATCTCCAATATGGTGACAATGCAAATCAGTCCAACATTATAAGTCACTACATTATACAAGATGACCAATACATTCCAGTCTATCGAACAACACTTCCTCAAAAAATGGGATATATGAACAACTTGGACAAGACCCCACCCATTCAATGCCATACCTGTCACAGGCCACACCCAGCCACCAATGAGTTCCCATATAAGGGGCAATCTAATCATGTGCACCAGCATCTAATACACCACCGCCATTGTGCATTGGGTGTGGTGTGGACCATCTTTTAAGGATTGCTCGATGAAAAGGCCATCTAAGACCACAAGCCTTAATTACTTAAGCATTAAAAGAGGCCAAATGTCATCAGTATCCTTGAATGTAATCATGAGGTTGCAAGCTAAAGCCCTTAATAAAGAGCTTTGCAAACAAGCTAAAAGGGATAAAGCTAGCACGTCATATCCTAGAGAGGCAACTGAATCAGCATAAGTAAGCACCAAGGGTGCAGCGAAGATTGGGAAGGGACAAAATAAGGTCATCATCCAAGATGGGTCGGATGAAGACATAGCCTCCCTAGCAACATCCTCCTCCTCTACTGGTACCTTATCAAATAGTAGCATCAACAGACACTTTCATGAGGCAAATGAGGCAACGACAAATCATAAGGGCTTCAACCCATGGCCAAGCCACAACATCTAAGGGTCACAGTGAATATCCCAACCCATAGGCAGGGAAACAATATCTCACCAAGGCTCATAAATTGGTATGCAAGTGCCAAGAGGAATGTGAGTAGAGGCCCAAGACAAGCAAGAGAGCTGGTACAATTCATCCAATATATGAGATAACCACTCGAGCCTCACAAGCCTTGCAAATACCTGAAAGGGTAGATGAAGAAGGTGTGTCATCCCCTTCAAAAGAGGAATCCACCCTAATGCAATGAGTGTTTGAAGAAGACCCTACCTTGCAACAACTAAATGAGGATGACAACATGTCCTTATATGGCTTAGAAGAGTCAAAATCAATAGACAGGGAGACAACATAGGGTTAGCCTCATTCCTGTCCACTGAGATCAAGATGCCCATCACAACACTATTACGAGGTAATCCTTCTTTATGGAGAGACCTCTCAGATTGGATGAATGGGCAAATAGTGACACCCCAATCCACTAATCATAAGAATGTTGAATCTCCCAATCAAGATCAAGACCTTCCAAGGGTGACAATCAACAAACAAGGCCAATATTTTGAGAGTGATGACACGAATGTAGTGTTACTTCTGTGATCAGAAAGCTACGGTAATATTAGACAGAGGAGCAGGTGTTAGCATCATCATGAAACAATGTTGGGAAAAGTGAGGAAGTCTCGACCAAGAGAGCACTTCCTTGGTAGTTAAATTAGTTTATGGAGGCATGGCTCATCCCATAGGTGTACTCAAGGACATTAATATCAAAACCTTTGGTCTCACATATTGGGTGTGCCTTGTTGTAATAGATTTCCAAAACAATAGTGGGTACGAGGCTATACTGGGGAGACCTTTCTTGTGTATGGCAGGAGTGATCCATGATTGGCACTCCAACAACATTTATCCAAGGAAGCATCATGAAAGGCTCACACTACGTTCATAAATTTATTTGCAGTTGAATCAGATACCACCAATCGGTCTGTGCCGGTAAAGATGGTTTTAAAATATGAGAAAGAGGACAATGAGAAGAGTCTTGATGAACCTTGGTGTGCTTCTTTACCAAACTAGAAGACTCACTTAATTGGATGCATACATTGGTCACAATCGATCTGCCAAGTACGAAAGGAACTCAATGTATGCACCTTGGCAATGATAAGCCTACTGTCATTATACCTTTTTAAGCCTACTGTCATTATACCTTTTTACACCATAAGGGCCGTACTACCTAATCAAGTTGAACTTGCAATTGATAATGTTATTGATCCTAATGAGATAGATATGGACTCCATCTCAACTTTGGGTAGAGTTGACATGAACAGGTGCAACATATCGAATACAAGCCATGGTAGATTGGTGAGCAAGCAAAAACCTCATCTCCTGGGAGACATTAAAGCATCTTGGCCATGTACACCTTGAAGTATGTGATTTTGAAATTCAATCCATAGAGGGTACCTCTATTAAGATTATTAGTTCTTTAATGTTGAATGTTTCCTTGGACAATTACATTGTGCCTTGCAAGTTTTTTGTAGCTCCTACAGGTACCTTAATGGAAGCCACCATTCTTGGTAAAAGCTGGATGCAAGACACTTACAAAGGGTTATTTGGTGATGAATCATCCCATCAAGATGCACCAATCGCTAGCCAAGGATCAGTATCAGCAACTACTTCCACCTCCCCGCCTCGACAAGGAAACCACCAAGGAAGAAGACAAAGATAAAAGGCAACCAAGCAAATATGGGTCCGAAAGGATCTACTGAAGGCTCAAGGATACTTTGAGGGTGAATCATATTTTTGGATTCCAAAGAAACCTCAACATATAAAGCCACCCCCTCATGTCAACATCGAGCCTCACCATTGCCAGCCACCCCTTATATAAACGACAAACCTCAATATCAAAGAAGAAGACAATGCCATCCAACAAGGAAGGTACATTACCAATGGGTTCCCACAAGACTACTTGAGGCCCGTGGATATTACCTTGGCAACTTTTATATATGGGTACCCAAGCCTCACCAATGCAATCAACAGCCCATCCATGCTTGCCCTAAGCCTATTGCCCTAAGCCTAAATGTACACCATCTCAACCACAAAAGCAAGAGTGGAGCCCCAAATCTATCAATACAAAAGCATCGATGAGTGTAGAGGCACAAATATTTGTCATAGAAGAACCTACTCTGCAAAGATGCCAAGAACAGCGAGAACTTGCTTGTAAGGACAAGAGAAAAGCACCAATGTAGGAGGATCATATGCAAAGTAATTCATCTACCTCCTCTCAAGTATTACATAAGAACATGTCACAAAAAGGGAGACAATACACAAGAACCTACTCGACCACAAGTCTATCAAAAGGCATGTCAATTTATTGCATCATCTTCAAGGCAACTGGCAGTAACACAAGAACCTATCTTGAAAAAAGAGATAGCAACACAAGAACCTATCTTGAAAAAAGAGATAGCAACACAAGAACCTACCAAGACAAAAGCTGAATCCACATTGGGAGCCACATAAGAACCTTCCTTACTAAGAAATTTAACATCTATCATCAAGGTAGCTATGCAAGAATCGGCCACACAAGTAGTGCCCATCACAATGGAAGTCCCACAAGAACCTTCCAATGTGAACAACGAATTATCTTCATCCTTGACAACTTTCTCAGCTGAAACTTGGGCTCAACAAAAGCAAAAGATCTCTAAGACATTGCATCCTACTCACATTTGATACATAGAACATATATCACTTTATTACAATGAGTATCATAGAAGTGGTACATGTGGGAGATCACAATGTTCAATGGTGCAGCATTGACAACAAGAAACATGCCAACAATAGATTCACAAGAACTTACTCCTAAAAATGGAGTAGCTCCACAAGAATGTGCTGTTGTAGTCAAGGATCTCAAAGAACTTCAAGCAACGTTGCTGCCAATGGGATGACAACTGCTCACTGACAAAGATCTCCAGTGATGTCTTAGTAACTCTCCTTCAAAGTGATTATCAGACTTACATGAGGTCTCGAATAGCTATACAATTCATATTCCTTTGGTGGTCTACAAGATGATGTTCTTGCTAGATCTAGGTCACAATTGCTCAATATGTCACTGCACTCACCTTCTGATGTACTCATAGGTACTAAAGCCATTTAGGTGAATAGGAACTCAACTCTAAGCGCTAGGTCTAGGTGTGTCCATAACAAGCAATAAAGTTATAACATGTGGAAGTCTTGCCTCTCCGCTCACATGTGGAAGCCCTAGGTGAAAATAGGCAGTGAGTCCTCTTTAGGTCCTCAACATGGCACACTCAGCAAATCACAACTACATCAGCCCAAGGGCTCCTTGGTTGGGAAGATAAGCTACAAATACTACATAAAGTCAATACACCAATCAGCATCAACAACAAATCCCATCGGTAGAGCCAAAACAAAACTAGGCACTTACTTAAGCCTGTCATTAGAGTCTTGAATTTGAGTTCACATATGGAACGAAAAGTGGTTCTCCACAAGCAGCTCTTGAGGATGCATTCAACTCTAGGGTGAAGGTGATTACACCAATATGGGTTTGAATGAGTTTCTTATGACCCTCAAAGCTTTTTTCACATTCCTTTACTAATATCACCATTAACTATCTAACTTCTACTCATCCTCTTTTGTTTATTTTTCTTTTCCTTTAGTTCTAGCTTAGAAGCCTTTCCTAGAATCCCCTTTTCATAAACCTCTTCAGCCATAGTCCTCATTTTAGGGGTTTGTATGGTGTATTATCAGACTCCTCTCGATTTGATGACTTAGACAAATAAAGCTCTAGATGGGGTGCCACAACCTTATTGGGCTCAAATACTTCCAAGAAAAGCTCTCAATGAAATATAATCCATAAAATGGGTTTTAAAGGAACTTCAATGCAGTGAAGAAAGACAAAATGCCATGCATAACTCCGGATGTTCAAACAAGCATGTCAAAGAAATAGTCTAATGAAAATCCATTAGAAGTCCACTCAAATCAAATATGGGACTTAAGAAGAGCATGAGAATGCACTTTACTTACTTTGCTAACACTAACGCCACTAGAATCTTACATCAATCTGTACTAACACCTTCTTCTTAATAACTTACCCCTTAGATTTTTCTTTTTCTTTTTCTTATTCCTTCTTTGAATGGTCACAAGTATTCAACTTGGCTCACTCAAACCCTAAGGTGCTAGTCCTAGAAGAATCAATCATCCATACTTCCAACAATCATTCCATAACAAGGAGCCACTACATCCCTCTGCTATAATGGACCAAAAGATGATTCAGCCCAGTGCACAAGAAAGACTACTTTACATGATCTTCATTGACAACACTCCAACAACCATGAACGTTGCATGATCCAGAGGATTGGATCAAGATCAGGTTGGGGGCCATGTTAACCGATTGGTTAACAATATGCCACCGCTGGTTAGTGATGTGATTTGATGGACAATGGTAAGCCTATAGAGCCAGGATTGTGTCCTCGAGCTAGATAGAGGATGGTAAAAGAATGAGAAGAGAGAGTGGTGTAAAGAGATTAGGGTTGGCCCTCCCTTCAAAAGGTGACATGTATAAAGGCCAAATGGTTGACTTTGGTCTTCATTGTTGTATGCACAAGTTTGGAATACAAGCTCCCTCTTCTCTTCCAAGAGTGTATTTGGGTGTTCTCTTGTTTCCCTTGTAGTGCCTTTGTGTTTGCCACTCCATCCCCCTTTACTCTCTTCTTCCCTTCTCCTTCTCCCTCCTTTCTCCCATCTCTTCTCCCTTCTCCCCCTCCCCTCTTTCTCTCATGGAAACACATTGCAACAATCCAGGAGCCACCTGAGTGACACATGTGAATGGCTCGTGCTTTGCACTGCTCTCACAAGGAGTAGCTTGGAGTGGAGGCTCCATCAGCATTCCTTCAAGATCCCCACAACACGTGAGTCACCATTGAGACCACACATGAGCATATGGGTCATAGTTTCGAGTAGGAGTTGATCCCTGAGTATAGGGCCAACGGGCATATGGGTTGTAGTTTTGAGTAGGACTCATCTTTGAGTATAAGGCCAATGGGAGGGAATCCCCTTTAGTAGTGTCTTATGTGAGTGTGCATGTTGCCATTTAGTATGCGCTCAGCTAAACTTGATGGTTAATGCAACACATTAAAGGGATGGAAGCAAAGGGAAGCCTCTCTACTTATATACCTTACGAGGTGAATGATCCACAAGGGTAAAGGGGTCAACATCATGTGCATCCCTAAACTTTTAAGAGTGTAAGGGGTTGCATCTTGCTTGAGTATCCTTGTTCTTTGTCCTTTTTGGTGTTTTTGAGAATCACATGACTTCGACAATTTCACTAGAATCTCGAGTTAAGCAAAAAGCGCTATGGCATCATAACACACACATGCACGCACGGATGCACTATGCGGTGTTTTATGTTATCGTGCAATTATTTTGATGTACCATACATTGTATGAAAATATTGTGTGGTAACTAGTCGTAGCCAATTGACAAAAAAAATTCATAATGTGGACGATTTAAAACATCTTTTTTTGCTTAAAATTTGTTCAAAACATTTTAAATCACCGCAATATAAACATCATGGCTTATTGTGACTAGAAATACTAGCCACTACATGAATTAACAAAAGCCTAAACTACAGACACCAACAAATGCACCTTTGTGTCAACTCCTTTTTAATATGCTATCTTTTTTAAATTGTAGCATTGATTGTGGTCATCAAATAGAAACACCATTGACCGTGATGAGGTACCTAGGAAATATAACAAAGGAATGGATCCATTAATCTATGTACAACTCTATAGAAGGCACCCTTTTGTTTTGTTTCTTATTGCCTGCATAGTTGACTCGTTCCTTCTTGGCTAAAACACAAGTGTCTCTCAATTGCACACTTTATTACAAAACAACACCCATGAGCACCAAGATATTTTCATGCTTTTTATTGCATAAGCCATCTCTCCCATGCGTTGCAATGAATTGGATTGACAAGAAGCCTTCAAAAGCAAGTGTACAAACTATTACTATGAATTGCACGAGCTTTCTCTACTATTACTATTACTATGAATTGCACGAGCTTTCTCTACTAAACAACATTCAAAATGAAAGACCATTGCATCTACTATCAGGAATTAATAGATTGATCAGTTTGAATGTCAATACTGCCTTAAAAGTTCACCATATATGAAGTTCACAACATGGGAGGAGACAATCCACATGACCATTAAAGAGTTAAAGATTGGAAGACACTAGCTCCATAGCAAGAAAAAGAGATCATAAAAGAGAATGAGTCTCCAGTGTGCCCTTCATTATAGACATGGAAATCCATATTGAGAATCAGAAGTATGTTTCACAATAGGCTATCTATGGAAACGATATACATACATTAGGGAGCACAACCCTTGCACACGAAGTCGATTGAGATGAGCAAACTAATGAAAAAAATTGTGGAGTCAGCAACAACAAGGGCTAAGAAATACCAATTAGAGTGTGAACTGTGCATCCACCTCCCTTATTTTTGTATTTATGGAATTATAAAGCAATGTTCAATCTCCTTTGCAAATGTCATTCAAGTATATGAAGTGCATGTGCTGATTATGCATACATGCTGAGGCAATGAAGTAATGCCAATTGAATCAAATGAAATCTCAACACATGGACAACTCTCCTAGAACCTTAACCTGTTAGATATGCTCGATGCCCCATGCTTCTGGTAACCACCAGTGGTTCAAGGTACTCAAGTTGTAAGGCCCCCATATGAGGAGAAGCCATGTGTGAGCCCAAGACACTAGATGGATCCTGACTTGCATGTCAGATGAGGTCTATCAATGAGACCGTTGATGGTAGAAAGGTGATTGTGTGGGAGCCCCTTATTCTTGCTTGGCCTTGGGGGCTAGCTGGCCCTAGCTGGGGGGTCCCAAGGGGGCCAACAGCCCCCCTGGTGGGATTCAGGGGCGAGAGCCCCCGAGGCAATGGTATAGGAAATATTCCATGGACGACTAATCGGTTCCACTAACTAGGTTGACTGGTTGGCTCCACCAACTAGGTCAACTCCACCGACTACGTTGATCCGACTACCACCCTCATAGCTATAAAGAGGCGACCTCCCTAGTCCATTGTATCAGATCAGTTCAGATCAGATCAGATCTTCTAGCAACTAGTAGCTCTTCACCTAGTATCTGTCTAGATCGCCATCTAAGCTCCACTATGGGAGCGCACGGGTGGACGGAGCCATCATCTGTACTACATCAGTATTGAAGGAAAAGTTTGTTCCTCTCCAGTTTGCTATGTACTCTCTATTCTTTATTCAGTTTCTATTCCACTGCGCCATGTAATTTAACATGGTATCAGAGCCCAGGCGGCTCTAAGGATTGAAGAATAGAAGAGAGGCGAGGGCTTCAATAGCATACGGAGTGATGGTAATAGGAAGCGACTCAACAGGATGCAACTCGAGTTTAGCAGCTGCTGCTGCACCAACAATCCGGGCGTTCAGTATTTGCCCACCAGCCTTCACTGAAGGCAAGCTACACTCTATGGAAGTTTAGAATTACTGCTATTCTGGATTCATATGAGTTTCTGGAGACAGTATTGGGGACTGCTGACCCAGAACCACAAGGAACCCCTAACCCAGCAAATCCGAGGAGTACGATACCTCCTAATGCCGACCTTCTATGAGCTTGGAAACGCAAGAATGCAGATGCTCTATGTGCCCTGGTTACAGGTACTATTGATAGTGTTTTGACCTTGATTCAGCATACATCTAAGGCAACTATGGCCTAGAACATATTGAAGAGTCAATATGAGACGCGGAATCAAACAAGGATCCAAAACCTAGAGAATCAGCTCACAGCTGAGAAGTTTAATGAAGGAGAGACAGCGGAGGTGTTCATAACCCGAATCAAATATCTACGTGACCAGATAGCTGGTGCTGGGATACAAAAGACTACCAAAGAGCTAGCTCAACGGTGTCTCTAGATATGTCCACCAAGGTTTGATGGATTGGTAATAGCGCTTAACACTTAGGTGAGACCCCAACCATTGTCATTTGAGGGGTTCTGTGCTTTACTTATGGAGGAGGAATTGAGGCTTAAAGCTCAAGATGGAGGCAACAATGGGGATGCTGTTTTCTCTGCCACTGCAAAAGGCAAAGGTGATTCCTCCACCAAAGGTGAGTCCTCTACTAGTGGTGACAAAAAGAAGAAGGGCGACAAGAAGAAGTTTAAGGGAGAATGCTTCTACTGCAAGAAGAAGGGCCATATGATTGTAGATTGCCGGATCAAGAAAGTAGATGAAAAGAATGGTACCCTGAAGAAGATTGATAAGGGGAAAGAGACAGCTAACACAACGAAAACAAAGTTGGATCTATTTATGGCCATTGAGGAAGAGTGTTCCTCAGTTCAAGAAGCTTCAACCACTGATTCATGGGTGTTGGATAGTGGTGCCTCCCATCACATGACCTGCAAGAAGGGTCTATATTGTTCCATGCTGCCTCTACAGGAACCCATCACCATGACGGTTGGTAATAATGCAAAATGCCCTATTGAGGGTACAGGTACAGTTTCATTTGTTTTTGTAAATGGAGATGTTAAGAAACTTTCTAATGTGCTATATGTTCCACAAATCAAGAGAAATTTGCTATCAATTGCTTCCATAACTAACCTTGACCATGAGGTGAGGTTCAACAAGACAGAAGCAAAATTTCTAGATAGTGCAGGCAATCTTGTTGGCACAGGAGTAAGGAGGAACAACCTGTATAAGCTAAGTGCTCTTACAACCATCACTAGAGTGGGCACAAGCAGACTTTGGCATGAAAGATTCGGCCACATTAGATTTGCAATGCTGAAGGAGATGCATAAGCAAGGTATGGTTGCTCACTTACCTGCAGTCACAAAAATCAAAGAACCGTGTGAAGCTTGCATGATGGGCAAGCAACAGAGAAAGAAATTCCCACAAGAAAGCAAGAATAGAGCAAACGCTCCTCTAGAGTTGGTGCATGTTGACTTGTGCGGTAAGATGCCTACACAGGCCTTGGGGGATCTTCCTATTTTTTATTGATTGTCGACGACTGTAGTAGGAAGATGTGGGTGTACTTTCTTTGCGAAAAGGCTCAAGCTTTTGGTAAATTTAAAGAATGGCTACAGCTTGTTGAGAATGAAACAGGGAGAAAAGTGAAGAAAATTAGATCGGATGGTGGTGGTGAGCTTGTTTCTACAGAGTTTGGAGATTTTTGCAAGAGCAAAGGGATCAAGCAACAAACGACAACACCACATATGCCTCAGCAAAATTCAGTTGTTGAACGTCAAATGCGGACCACCGTGGAGATGGGGAGGTGTATGTTGAAAGATGTTGGACTACCAAACCACTTTTGGGCTGAAGCTGTCAATACTGCGGTTTACCTCCTTAATCGTAGCTATACAAAGGCACTCAAAGGTAAAACACCACATGAGGCTTACAGTGGTAAGAAGCCATCTGTCTCCCACTTTAGAACGTTTGGGTATGAATGCTATGCGCATGTACCAAACAAAGAGAGAAACAAGCTACAACCAAAAAGCACCAAATGTATCTTCTTAGGCTATTGTGATGAGAAGAAAGCCTATAGTTGTATGACCAAGAGGCAAAGAAGATCATAGCGAGTTGCAATGTGGTGTTAGGGAGCAGCCACATGCAGTGGAGGTAGAGAAGAGCTCTTCCACTTTATCATCAAGCGAAGAGGTAATTCACTATGGACCTTTCCCAAGAGCTATAAAGGAGGAGGAAATATCAGATGATGAAGGAATAAGTCACCAACCTATTGTTACATCATCGGAAAAGCCATTGCTGCGATGGGTAAGGCAGTTACTCTATGACCATGATAACCAAATGCCTATGTCTGTTGAGCAGCATGCAGATGGACCAAGGCGGTCTTTGAGAATCGAGGAGCAAAGGAGGGCTTCTGCTCACATAGTCAATATGGCCTTGATGGCTGAGATTATTGCAGAAGTAAAGGAGCCTGCGAGTTTGGAGGAAGCACTTGCAGACCGAGATGGGAAAAATGCTATGCAAGTAGAATATGACAACATCATGAAGAATGAAACTTGGGAGCTGGTAGATCGACCACCTAATAGAAAGATTATTGGAAAGTGGGTTTGGAAGGTAAAGTACAAAGCCAATGGGACTTTGAAAAAGTATAAAGCCAGATTGGTTGCATAAGGATTTTCACAAGTTGAAGGGTTTAATTTTCAAGAATGTTTCACTCCGACTACCAGAATGACCACTATTCGCACAGTACTATCGGTGGCGGCTCATAAAAAGTGGCCAGTTTATCAAATGGATGTTAAATCAGCGTTCTTGAATGGTGACCTCAAGGAGGAGGTGTATGTGGCTCAACCACCTGGGTTTGAGGCCCCCCATTCTAAGAACAAGGTATGTAAGCTGAAGAAGGCTCTGTACGGGCTGAAACAGGCCCCAAGAGCATGGTACCAACGGATAGACAAATTCTTTCATAAATTAAACTTCAAAAGATGTGCCTCAGATGCTAACTTGTATGTGTACAGGAAAGGTGGAAAATCTGCTATTATTGTTCTATATGTGGATGATCTCTTATTACAAGTGACTATGAAGACATGATCCGGCAAATAAGAAAGGCGTTCAGCACTGAGTTTGAGATGACAGACTTAGGCTTAATGCACTACTGTTTGGGGATTGAAGTCTGGTAAGAGCTAGGCAAGATCTTCATCTCTTAGCAAAAATATGCAAGGGAGATCTTAAAGGCATTTGGTATGTCCAAGTGCAAGGAGATAGCTACACCTATCGAGGTAAATGCGAGGTTGTCTATGGAGGATGCCTCACCACCAGCAGGGAGGTATAGGAAGTTGGTCGGCAGTCTCATCTATCTGTGCAACACTAGACCAGACATTAGTTTTGCTGTTGGCTTTTGAGCAGGTTCTCCAATAAGCCTCGAGAGAATCATTGGAATGCAGGGATGCGGGTGCTCAGGTATGTGAAGGGCACTCTTGATTATGGCATCACCTATGGTACGGGCACTTCCTTGGCTGGTCATTGTGACTCAAATTGGGCTAGAGATGTTGATTCTAGGAAATCAGTTTCTGGATATTGTTTCTCTTTAGGTTTAGGTATCTTCCCTTGGATCAGTAAGAAACAACCAATAGTGGCATTGTCTTCTACCGAGGCTGAGTACAAGGCAGCATGTTTTGCTACTTGTGAAGCAATGTGGCTGAGGAGGATCTTATGGCACATGGGAGTGCAAGAGGATGAGGCAACTGTGCTGAGGTGCAACAATCAAAGTTGCATGGCCATTGCTAAAAATCCAGTGTTTCATGCACGCACAAAACATATAGAGATTCAGTATCACTATGTGCATGATTTGATCGAGGACGGGATAGTGGAATTGGTCTATTGTCCACCAACAGAGCAAAATGGAGCAGATATCTTCATCAAGGCACTCAGTAAGGATCATCTTCAGAGACTCGGCATTGGGCCGAGAAGGTAGTTCACCTACGAGTGGACATTGAGGGGGGGTGTTAGATATGCTCAATGTCCCACCCTCCTGGTAACCACCAGTGGTCTAAGGTGCTCAAGTTGTAAGGCCCCCATATGAGGAGAAGCCATGTGTGAGCCCGAGACACTGGATGGATCCTGACTTGCATGTCAAATGAGGTCTATCAATGAGACCGTTGATGGTAGAAAGGTGATTGTGTGGGAGCCCCTTATTCTTGCTGGGGCCTCGGTATAGGGAATATTCTTTGAATATTCCATGGATGACTAGTCAATTCCACCAACTAGGTCGACTAGTCAACTCCACCGACTATGTTGATCCGACTACTGCCCTCATAGCTATAAAGAGGCGACCTCCCCAGTCCATTGTATCAGATTAGTTCAGATCAGATCAAATCTTCCAGCAACTAGTAGCTCTTCACCTAGTATTTGTGTAGATCGCCATTTAAGCTCCACTGTGGGAGCACATAGGTGGACGGCGGAGCCATCATTTGTACTACATCAGTATTGAAGGAAAAGTTTTTTCCTCTCCAGTTTGCTGTGTACTCTCTATTCTTTGTTTAGTTTATGTTCCACTGCGTCGTGTAATTTAACATAACCTACCCAAATATTTTATGGAACCTTGTTCCAATTGTTTGTTAACCTTACTATATGCACGTAGAATGAGAAGGAAAAGGAGCCACAATGGGTTGTCATGCTCTAAATGAAATCAGCAATGAGTGTATGAGTTTTTTAATTGGGTAATTTCAATAATTAAGAATAACAGATGCAAATTTCAATAGCATGCGATGTGCCGATTCCCTCACATCACAGTTGGGCCATATAATTTATGTAGGGTCTCCCCTATGATTCTTCGGTCAATTGGCCCTACCCTACATGCTTGAAAGTGGCACATTAAGGAAAGTCCTTCGAGGCCATTGCAAATTATGTTGCATAATCTAAAGATGGTTCGTTAAGTTGGGTGCCAAATCACCTTACATTACACCATAATAACCTATTCACGTGGGGAGATTGTCAATTAAAGGATCTATCATACATAAAAAATCTCTCAATATGAGCTTGGATAGATTATCAGCTCTCTTAAATGGCAAAGATCTATCTTCTATTGACCCATTACATAATGGTTTTGGAATCACCTCCGAGAGCTTTTTCCATTATCGGCACCACATAAATGGTCAAAAGGAGGAGTCATTGTGCCACATAGACCATTGTTATGGGAATGAGCATATGGGTTGTGGTTTGGAGTAGGAGTTCATCCATGAGTATAGGACCAATGGGCATATGGTTGTAGTTTTGAGTAGGACTCATCCTTGAGTATAGGGCCAATGGGAGGGGATTCCCTTTAATAGTGTCTTATGTGAGTATGCATGTTGCCATTTAGTACGTGCTCAGCTTTAATACATCTTTAAAGGGATGGAATAAAAGGGAAGCCTCTCCACATATTATACCTTACAAGGTGAATTATCCTCTAGGGAAAAGGGGCCAACAATCTTGCACATCCCTAACATTTTAATACTATAACGGGTTGTGCCTATTGATTCTTTTAAGTTCTTCAAAATGTAAAGGCATCTCATGAATAACCATAGAGGGGGAATATATTTTTTTTTAAATGAAGAAATAGCTTGATGAAAAATCAAAATATCCAATACCGAAGGCATTGGTTGGCCAATAATATGCCATATGTTAACTCATCTTTTTATTAGTAAGCACATACCTCTTTATTGGATTTTCCCATGGAGAGAAAAGGGGGGTTGTTGACATTTACTGGCCCCTTCACTAGAGCATCAATGATGAGTATTAGTCCTCTCTTGGTGCTTGGTGGGACATCGTGACCCCATTTTGCCTTTGATAGAAGTAAGGGGCTTATGTCATGTAGAGGAAAAGTCATGAGAAAGACATGCTTTTGATATGCAAGATTGGTGACCTTCCAAACTCGATTGAAATACAAAAAAAAAAAAAAAATCCCCTTGTTTGGAATTCTGCCTCATCCTTTGAACCTCAATGTAATTTTTCCCTTGGTCATCCTTCTATTTTGCTTCACCTCCTCATCCTTCTTTT